>NC_057803.1:283513920-283548053 GCF_018294505.1 Triticum aestivum | reverse complement strand
CGTGGGCCTCGCGGGCCTGGCGCGGTCGGCGGCGAAGCGGTCCCGCCCCAGGACAGGTGGCGCGTCCTGGTTGGGCGGCGGTGGTGGCGGACGTTGTCCGGCTCCGCCCGGACACGTCCGGAGCGGCAGATCTGGGATTTTTAGGGTTTAGAGAGAGGGGATCCGAGATTTGGAATGGGGGAGGTATATATAGGCATAGAGGGAGCTAGGAGTGTCCAAATGAGGTGCGGTTTTCGGCCATGCGATCATGATCGAACGCTCTAAATGATGGAGAGGGCTTAGGTGGATTTTGGGCCAACTTGGAGGGGTGTTGGGCTGCAACACACACGAGGCCTTTTCGGTCCCTCGGTTAACCGTTGGAGTATCAAACGAAGTCCAAATGATACAAAACTTGACAGGCGGTCTACCGGTAGTAAACCAAGGCCGCTTGGCAAGTCTCGGTCCAATCCGGAAATGTTTAATCCCCACACACGAAAGAAAGGTAGAAATGACCACCGGAGGAGAACGAAGCGTCGGAATGCAAAACGCAACGGGGAAAATGCTCGAATGCATGAGATGAACATGTATGCAAATGCAATGCACATGATGACATGATATGAGATGCATGACAATGATAACAACACACGGAGACAAAGACCCGAACCCGAGAAAATAAAATAACTTAACGCCGGAAACGGCAAGAGTTGGAGTACATATTGGGTAAGTTACATCCGGGGTGTTACAGTAGGACACTAGCAAATTTCCCTCAACTGGATGACCTAAGGTTTATCAATCCATAGGAGGTGTAGGATGAAGATGGTCTCTCTCAAACAACCCTGCAACCGAATAACAAAGAGTCTCTTGTGTCCCCAACACACCCAATACAATGGTAAATTGTATAGGTGCACTAATTCGGCGAAGAGATGGTGATACAAGTGGTATATGGATGGTAGATAAAGGTTTTTGTAATCTGAAAATATAGAAACAACAAGGTAACTAATGGTAAAAGTGAGCGTAAACAGTATTGCAATGCGTTGAAACAAGGCCTAGGGTTCATACTTTCACTAGTGCAAGTTCTCTCAACAATAATAACATAATTGGATCACATAACTATCCATCAACATGCAACAAAGAGTCACTCCAAAGTCACTAATAGCGGAGAACGACCGAAGAGATTATGGTAGGGTACCAAACCACCTCAAAGTTATTCTTTCCAATCAATCCGTTGGGCTATTCCTATAAGTGTCACAAACAGCCCTAGAGTTCGTACTAGAATAACACCTTAAGATACAAATCAACCAAAACCCTAATGTGACCTAGATACTCCAATGTCACCTCAAGTATCCGTGGGTATGATTATACGATATGCATCACACAATCTCAGATTCATCTATTCAACCAACACATAGAACCTCAAAGAGTGACCCAAAGTTTCTAACGGAGAGTCAAGACAAAAACGTGTGCCAACCCCTATGCATAGGTTCATGGGCGGAACCCGCAAGTTGATCACCAAAACATACATCAAGTGGATCAATAGAATACCCCATTGTCACCACGGTATCCCACGCAAGACATACATCAAGTGTTCTCAATTCCTTAAAGACTCAATCCGATAAGATAACTTCAAAGGGAAAACTCAATCCATTACAGGAGAGTAGAGGGGGAGAAACATCATAGGATCCAAATATAATAGCAAAGCTCGCGATACATCAAGATCGTATCACCTCAAGAACAAGAGAGAAAGAGAGAGAGATCAAACACATAGCTACTGGTACATACCCTCAGCCCCGCGGGAGAACTACTCCCTCCTCATCATGGAGAGCAACGGGATAATGAAGATGGCCACCAGAGAGGGATTTCCCCTAAAGCAGGGTGCCGGAACGGGTCTAGATTGGTTTTCGGTGGCTACGGAGGCTTCTGGCAGCGAAACTCCCGATCTATTGTGCTCCTCGAAGTTTTTAGGTTATATGGGTATATATAGGAGGAAGAAGTACGTCGGTGGATCTCCGGGCTGTCCACGAGGTAGGGGGCGCACCCAGGGTGTGGGCGCGCCCCCCACCCTCGTGGGCAGCCTGGGACTCTCCTGGTCCATCTCCGATACTCCGTGGGCTTCTTCTGGTCCAAAAATAAGTTACGTGAAGGTCAATTGGACTCCATTTGATTTTCCTTTTCTGTGATACTCTAAAACAAGGAAAAAACAGAAACTGGCACTAGGCTTTGGGTTAATAGGTTATTCCCAAAAATCATATAAAATAGCATATAAATGCATATAAAACATCCAAGGTTGATAATATAATAGCATGCAACAATCAAAAATTATAGATACGTTGGAGACGTATCAGTGCCCATTTGATAGAGGGTCAATGCTCGAAGGATGTCATGTTTGAATGAGTGTATCCGGGCTGCCGAGACTTTGTTTTATGAACCAAGGCTTTGTAATGTATATATGCCTGTTATCTGAAATTACTTTCCTCATGTGCGGCTGTTTATTAATCTTGAAAGTTTGCCAGTCGACGGCTTCAGTCCCCACGTAGATACCACAGAGTTGTTCGGAATAATGCATGATCACTCTTGACCCAACGTCTTGGTCCATGGAGGAGGTGTCTGCGTAGCGAACCAGGTAATCATACTATGCGGCTTTAGTACTTTCACTTAGCCATAGGAGTTTGACAATGGGACTATGAGCTAGCCCCTGGTGCATGTGTTGCTATCCGAACTTGGATGTTTGAGGTGCGTGACTGGGTGGAGGCTAGTCCTTCGTATAATACGGAAAGAAAATCGCAAAAGATTTAGTAAGTAGCCGAACCACTGACCAGCTGTCGCTATATCATGACAGTCAGTTTTCGGCTTTCTCTACTGAGGTGTTTGACCGGACGAACCAGAAACACAATCGTAGTAGTTCTCCCTTTACTACCTTAGCCGAACAAGCGGAACGTAAGGTGGTAACCACAGGAGCCGGGCAACCCAACTATTGACCAAAGACATGATTCGGAGCCGATGCATATAATGCAGTATTCAGGACGCCGAAGTATACTATAAAAGTGTTCGGACTTTTTTGTTTTTGAAAAATATATGTGACTGAATAGAGCCCCTGGCAATTTATGCTGAGGTGTATATGTCAATCTGGAGTGAAGAGGGAATACAGATTATGAAATAAGCCAATACCGAATAGGGTTGGACAAAACTGTTTCCACTATAGTCTGATTGATACGTCAAAATGTGCTTTTATAGAGGATGCCTTAAGCATCAAGGCTATTTTACATGCCAAGAATTTGTGAGCAAGGGAAAGCTGTATACAGGTCCTGAAAAAGGTGGTCTTGAAGATCCTTTGGACACCCTGTCGCACGTCCGCGCCGCTTTTCACCTTGGTGAAGGATCCTTTGAGAGGATCAACGACCGTACATATAGAAGGGGACTGGGAAAGGCCCTTGTACCACCGAAGAGTGATCTAGGTTTTAAAGAACCTAAAATAAGAGAGAAAAGAGAAAAATGGAGAGGAAGATTAAGCTCCGAATAGGGTCGAGCCGTATTGTGGATCTTGTCCTTAGTGTGCCTCCGTCTTTGCCCATGGTATTTTTAGTGCGTAGTTATGCACACGCGGTATGTATGCCGTGATTAGGTGGGGTTTTTTATGGTGGCCGAATTGCTAGTCTAGCTTTTGATGAACCGAATTGTCGTTCTGCAGGGTAGACCAGACTTGTTTGATAGTGTCCGGGTTCTTTATGGCCGATGAAGTATATGGCTTTATAAGGCCTCCCTGTACCTCAGCTGTGAGGGTCGCGGTATGCTCCTCAGTACGGAGGGAGCGCTCCATATTTCCATTGACTGTTATAACACCGCCTGGTTCAGGCATCTTGAGCTTTAGATAGGCATAGTGCGGGACTGCATTGAAATGGGCGAAAGCGGATCGTCCGAGTAGTGCATGATAACCACTGCGGACGGGGATGATGTCGAAGAGAAAATCTTCACTTCTGAAATTATCTGGTGGGCCGAAGACTACTTCCAGCGTTATAGACCCTGTGCAGTAGGCCTCCACGCCGGGTATATATTACTCCTTTAAAGGTGGTTTTAGTAGGTGTCAGGACCCCGACTCGATGTCACATCGATCTAGCTGGTAACACCTCATATCACTTTGCGGCCTCACGCACGGTATCCCCACGGGTGTCGTCTTACCTTTTCCCGGGACCGTTTGCGCCTTTTGGCTCACGTATATGATAGTGTCGCTAGCATCCATATGATAAAGAGCCCGGGCTGACATGACTAGTCGTAAACCCAAAGTGGCACAGACTTACAGGGACAGGCATCCATGACCCAGCTTCGAACGTGTCGGTCATCAGCAAGTGGGTCCGGGCTGTAGCACTGGGCTAGCAGGACTCCGGTAAACCGGGCTGTAGCGGGCTAACAGGACTCCGGTACTCAAAGCGTGTCATTTCCCCGAAGGGACAGACACAGGAACGAAGAAGGACACATGCCGGCCAGCCTAAGTGTTCCAGAGCAGTAGCAAGCTACCATGGCTCAGCGGTAACACTAGGAGACATTTCCCGGTAAGAGAGGCTACTAAAGATAAACAACTAGATAGTCAGATCCCACACATACCAAGCATTTCAATCATACACACAATATGCTCGATATGTGCAAATACAACGAAGCATCACAACATGACTCTACGACACAAGTACTTTATTTAAGGCTCAGGGAGCCATACATATCATACACACAAAGGTACGGGTCTCACGACCCAACATACAAGTCATACAGTCATACAAGCCAACAGCGGAAGTACTTTGTCTGGGTACAGACAACTAGTAAAATAAAAGAGGCTTGGAAGCCTAACTATACTACGTGGTCCATCACAAGCTCAGGGTCACCACCTGGGTCTTTAGCCTACTCGTTGATGTCAACGTCTACATAGAATCCATCAGAAGGGGTTGCAGCGTCTTCTGTAAAATGTAGATTATAGCAACATGAGTACAAAGGTACTCAGCAAGACTTACATCAGATCCTACATACATGCATAGTATCAAGAAGGGTTGGTGGAGTTATTGCAGCAAGCCAGCTTTGACTCTTGGCTAGACTATCCTATGATACTCCATTTGAAACAGTTTTGCGCACACGAGTCCACTACTCACCACTTCAATACACTACCGAGGATCCACCTCCGTCTTCCTACGGAAGAGCCATCCTCGGCACTCACACTTATCTTGAGGCTTTTAGTAGTTTCCATTTACTTGTCTATGAACTGTATAGGCAACCAAGTAGTCCTTTACCGCGGACGCGGCTATTCGAATAGATCATGTTAACCCTGCAGGGGGTACTTCTTCATACACGCTCTCACCACTTACCGTCGTTTACACGACATGTACTCGGCAACCTTCAAGCGGAAGCCCAACGTGGGTGTCGGCCACGACCTACCTAATCACCTAAGTCTCCAGTCCAGGTTTATCGCCTATTCAGGTTCCATCCGCAGGGAGTCCGGCCGAGGTTTCCCATACGGCCCCGAACGATGTGAACAGGGTTCCTGAGATACCTAACAGGTATTCGGTACACCCGGCCACGTACCTACCGCATCACAGCCCACCCCTACGGTCAGCGCTGTCCACGGCCTCCAGTAGGCTACAAACACCAGAAACTACTTGCAACTCCTGGACGGAGAACTAGGGTGAATAAGAAGTCGAGAGGGTCCATTGGTTTCGGGCCCAATGCATGGTAGTAGCTGATTCTTAAATCACACATACAGATCTCAGTGCTTAAGGTCGGCTTCAATGAAACAACCCACCATGTACTCCTACATGGCCTCTCATCGATACCTTTACCAAATCGTGTTCACCACACCACTCTCATTACCGACATAATCATTTCACTCTAGCCCATCACCCAGATGAACCAGACCTGACACGACTCTAAGCATAGCAGGCATAGCAAGGTAGGAACAACACATACATATGGCTCAAACAACTCCTACACATGCTAGTGGGTTTCATCTAGTTACTGTGGCAATGACAGGTCATGTAGAGGAAATGGGTTCAACTACCGTAGCACACAGCAGTTTGAATCGCGTTGTCTTAATGCAGTAAAAGAGAGCAGGAGCGAGAACATGGGATTGTATTGATATGATCAAATGGTTGGTTGCTTGCCTGATGGTTCGTTGCACGGATACGGTTCTTCGTTAGGGTAGTCACGGTACTCCTCGGGGACAGATCCTGTCGCAAAGGATAACGATACACAGGCATCACCAAACAATGTGCAACAATATGATGCATGCATGAAACATGGCAACATGAGTGTGTTGGGCTAATGCAACTAAAGCCAGAAGGGTTTGAACAAATTTGAATCAAAGATTCAAATTTCAAATTCAAATATGGCCTTTTAAAGTGCTTTTCCTTGTTCTGATTAAAACATCAATTTAACTTGTTTGATCATGCATGAAAGTAGTACAGATGGATAGATTGGATTTTTCTGATCATTTTTCGTATATAATTTGTCCAATTTGGAGTTACAGAATAAAAGTTATGAATTTTTGAAGTTTAATTAATATTCTGGAATTTCCTGATTTAATTTAAATCCAGAAATATCATTTACTGCGTCAGCCTGACGTCACAGTGGCATCAGCAGGTCAACAGAGCTGGCTCGGGTCAAACCTGACGTGTGGGGTCCACACGTCAGTGACACAGGGGCTAATCCCGTGTTGACCTGGGCTGGTTAGCTTTGACTAAGCCCTGGGGCCCACTTGTCAGCGTCAGTAGGTGGTGGGTTAGTGGCTAATTAACTAGGCCACGTCAGCTCGCCGGAGTTCTGGCCGGCGGCGACCATCAGTGCGGCGGCGATAGTGGTTTTGGTAGTTTCGGCCACCAAATGAACCGCGGAGGCCACCGGAGTGAAGCTGAGGACGACCCGCGGCTCTTGGCGGAGTCCGTTGGGGTCGGGGTGGCCGGAGTCGACGGCGGCGAGCTCGGCTGCGGCGGCCGGGGTTCGGTCGTGCACGGGAACGGTGTTGCAGGGCGTTAGGGGGGGTGTTGGAGCGTGCTACGTGCTCCTAGTGAGATGTGGAGCACGATGGTGTGCTCGGTTGGGCGCTACGGCGACCGTGGCCACGACGGCGACATCGCCGGCGGCGTGAAGCTTTCGGCCGCGGTGGGGCTAGGGCCTAGGGGTCGGGAGAGAGCAGGGGAGAAGGGGGAAACGCTCCGGGGGCTCACCGCGGTTGCAGTGGGCGTCGAAGCGGGCTCGGGGACGCGTCGGAGACGACGAATTTGACGGCGACGATGATCGGAGCCCGAAGAGGGGAACGGCGACGTGGCGGCGATGCAGGGCTTCCGGGGACCCGTGGAGCGGTGGGGAGGAAGAGGGAGTCGAGGCGGAGCTTCTGATCTTGTCGGGGGAGCGAGGGGTGGTCGGAGGCAGTGGCTAAGGCGAACGGCGGCGACGGTGAGCTTCGGCCGTGAGAGAGAGAGAGCGAGCGAGAGCCGGGGGAGAGTGAATGGGGTGTCGGCGAGGTCGGGGCGACGACCAGAAGACGATCCACGCGGCGCAACGGCGACCAGGGCGATGCAGAGAGGCTGGGTGGTGCGTGGCGAGCTCGGGCGCGCCATGCTCACCTCCCTGCCTGCTCTGGCGAGGGGAAGCAGCTGGCTGGCACGGGCCAGCACAGTGCTGGGCCGGCTGGGCTGGGCCGCACAGGGAGGAGCCCAGGTAAGCTTCTCCCTTTTTTTATTTTCTGTTTTCTGTTTTTATTTAATATATCTGCAACTTGTTGAATTAAATAAAATACCTAGGCAACTCCAAAAATCACCAAACTACTCCTGGTCCATAGTTGGATTATTTCCAACATGAAACATTTTAGTTTGGAGATATTTGAGCATTTAAATATTTTATATTATTTTAAATGCCCAAATTCAAATAACTATGATTTAATTCAAAAACCCTAGGATGGCCTAGGAAAATGTGCACCACTTTTGGCAGAGGTTCTGAACCAAGGCAAAAATGATGGGCATTTTAGAAGGGCATTTCAGGTTCATTGAAAAATTATTTTAGTAACCCTAGTTGGTTTCAGAGGGAACTGGGGGTTCTGTCATCCCCATTTCAAGTTTCTGATGAAAGAGTAAACATGATGCAACACTCTAATGCATGACTAGCTAGGGTGTGACAACTCACCCCCACTCAAAAGAATCTCGTCCCGAGATTTGGGTTCCTCCGAGAAGAAGGCGGGATATTCAAATCGAAGACGATCCTCCCTTTCCCAAGTTGCTTCATCTTCAGAATGATGCGGCCATTGAACCTTGAGAAACTTGATATTATGACGTCGCGTGGTACGTTCGGCTTGATCGAGGATACGAATGGGGTACTCTCGATATGTAAGATCATCTTGGAGATCAAGCGTTTCGTGGTCCACTTCACGGATAGGATCCGAGAAGCAATGCCTGATTTGAGAGACGTGGAAGACATCGTGAACTCTGGAGAGGTGCGGAGGTAGTTCCAACTGGTAGGCAACTTCTCCTCGTTTGGCAAGAATGCGAAAAGGTCCAATGTAACGAGGAGCCAATTTGCCTTTGATACCGAAACGATGGGTTCCCTTCAGAGGGGTGACCCGAAGATAAGCCTTCTCATCAACCTCGAAAGTCATAGCCTTATGTTTTCGGTCATATTGACTCTTTTGACGAGATTGGGCTGTTTTCAACTTCTCACGAACGATACGAACTTGTTCTTCTGCTTCCTGAATCATATCCGGGCCAAAGAATTGTCTTTCCCCGGTTTCTGACCAGTTAAGGGGTGTTCGACATCGCCGTCCATAGAGAACTTCAAAAGGGGCTTTACCCAAGCTAGATTGATAGCTGTTGTTGTAAGCGAATTCGGCAAATGGAAGGCACTTCTCCCAGTCCATTCCGAAAGAGATAACGGAGGCTCGAAGCATGTCTTCTAGAATTTGGTTGACGCGTTCCACTTGACCACTTGACTGAGGGTGGAAAGCGGTGCTAAAGGAGAGACGGGTTCCCATAGCATTTTGGAAACTTTCCCAAAATCGAGAGGTGAAAAGACTTCCTCGATCCGAATTGATTTCCAAAGGAACACCATGGAGGGATACTATTCGGGAGATGTATAAGTCTGCCAGCTGACTAGCGGTTATACTCTCACGAACAGGTAAGAAATGAGCTACTTTGGAAAGACGATCGACCACGACGAAAATGGCATTATTCCCTCTTTTGGTCCTGGGAAAACCGGTAATAAAATCCATACTAATTTTATCCCATTTCCATTCAGGAATAGCTAAGGGTTGAAGGGTGCCAGCAGGCCGTTGATGCTCTGCTTTTACACGACGACAGACGTCGCAATTAGCAATATACTAAGCGATTTCTCTCTTCATCCTAGTCCACCAGAACCTCTGGCGTAGGTCCTGATACATCTTAGTACTACCGGGATGAATGGTGAGAGGAGATTCATGAGCTTCCTTAAGGATTAATCGCCTTAGGTTGCGCACCTTGGGAACCACTAGTCGATTCCCAAAGTATACGACTCCTTGATCATTAATGGAGAAACAATTCGCAATTCCTTTTTGAATGTTCCTCTTGATGCGGGAAATTCCCGGATCTACCTTCTGTGCTTTGATAATTTGATCCGTAAGGGTAGGTTTTGCCACCAAGGTGGAGAGAAAACCTTGAGGTACAATGTGAAGGTTAAGTTTCCGAAATTCCTCATGGAGAAGCGGTTGACTTTGTTGTAACATCAGGTTGTTACAATAAGATTTACGACTTAGCGCATCAGCCATGACGTTGGCTTTCCCTGGGGTGTAGGTTATTCCTAAGTCGAAGTCTGTGATCAATTCAACCCAACGTCTTTGCCTGAGATTCAAATCCGGTTGGGTGAAGATGTACTTCAGGCTTTGGTGATCAGTGAATATTTCGCAACGATTACCGAGGAGGTAATGTCGCCAGGTCTTAAGTGCATAGACTACGGCTGCAAGTTCTAAATCATGAGTAGGATAATTCTCCTCATGTGGGTGCAATTGCCGTGAAGCGTAAGCAATTACGTGTCGATCTTGCATAAGAATGCAACCTAGTCCTTGTCGCGAGGCGTCGCAGTAGATAACAAAGTCCTTGGAGAAGTCTGGCGGTACCAGCACGGGAGCAGAGGTCAGGCGTCTTTTCAGTTCCTGAAAGCTGTGCTCACATTGTGGAGTCCATTCGAACTTCTTATCTTTCTTGAGGAGTTCGGTTAGAGGTTTAGCAACTTTGGAGAAGTTCTCGACAAAGCGACGACAATAGCTCGCTAAGCCCAGAAAACTCCGAACTTGCTTGACCGATTCAGGTGGAGTCCAATCAAGGACGGCTTGAACTCGCTCAGGGTTAACAGCAATACCTTTACCAGATATTACATGACCCAGATAGGTCACTTCTGACAACCAGAATTCACATTTAGAGAATTTGGCATAAAGGCGATGCTCTCGAAGTTTCTTCAACACTAGCCTTAGATGTTCGGCATGTTCTTCCTTGTTCTTGGAGTAGATGAGTATATCATCGAGATAAACTACGACGAATTTATCCAAATACTCCATGAAGATTGAGTTCATTAACCGAGAAAAGGTGGCTGGAGCGTTGGTTAAACCGAAGGACATGACGGTGTACTCGTATTGGCCATAACGAGTAACAAAGGCCGTTTTAGGAATGTCCCCGTTTCTGATTTTGATTTGATGGTAGCCCAACCTCAAATCCATCTTGGAGAAGACTGAGGATCCAGCGAGCTGATCATACAGGTCGTTGATCCTGGGAAGTGGATATTTGTTTTTGATTGTGACCAAATTGACAGGTCGGTAATCTACAACCATCCGGTCCGTACCATCTTTCTTCTTGACGAATAGGACGGGGCAAGCCCACGGAGATGAACTAGGGCGGATGAAACCCTTTTTCAAGGATTCATCAAGTTGTTTCTTAAGCTCGGCTAATTCTAGTGGTGCCATCTTATAAGGTCTTCTAGCAATCGGAACGGTTCCGGGAATGAGGTCTATTACAAACTCAACATCCCTGTCAGGTGGGACACCTGGCAATTCCTCTGGAAAGACATCCGGGAAGTCACGGACTACCGGAACGTCCTCAAGGTCTGGCAAAGGGCTGGCGTTAAGAGAATATAATTGTCGCTTAGCTATTCGGGTCAAGACATTGACTATCTTCCCCGAAGGATGGGTGAGTTGAACAGTCCTGGAGAAGCAATCAATTTGGGCATGATGAGCTGACATCCAGTCCATACCCAGAATGATATTAATATCTGAAGATTTAAGGGCTATCAGAGATGCAAGGAAAACAAGTCTGTCGACTTGGATCTCATTTCCATAACTTACCCTAGAGGTCTGCCATCTAGACCCAGGGGTAGAGATTTCCATAGTGGATGGCAAGTCACAGAATGCAACGTTATGCAAACGAGCATAATTTTCGGATATAAAAGAATGAGAGGCTCCTGTATCGAAAAGAACAGATGCCGGGTGGCAATTAACAAGAAGCGTACCGAGAACGACATTGGGATCCTCTTGAGCTTCTTCGGCAGAGACACAGTTGACATGGCCACGTGGAGCGGTGACCAGTTTAGCATGAAACACCTTTCCTGTCGGCTTGCCACGGCCAACAGCTTTAGCAGATTGATTGGGGTTGGTCTGGGGACACTCACGCATATAGTGACCAGATTCCCCACACTTGAAACAAGTCACGGAACTGGTACATGGAGGAGCATTATTGGTTGGACCCCCATAGGGCTTGGCTGGAGCAGACTGTTGAACGGGGCGAGGCGCCTGGAAAGATGGCCTCGGTGTGAACCTGGGTGGCAGGGCGGTATTGGGTACCCACACGCGGCGCTTCTGAGGACCAGCACCGGATGAGGAACCCGTGTCACGTCCATGCTTGCGTGTTGCGTCATAGTCAGTCTGACCAGTTTCAGCACTGATGGCTTTGTTGACAAGTTTCGAAAAGGATGTGCACTCATGCAGACGGAGGTCGCGGCGAAGCTCAGGACTAAGGCCCTTGCGGAACCTTGCTTGCTTCTTGGCGTCAGTAGAAACTTCCTCGGTTGCATATCGTGCAAGATTACCAAACTCCCTGCTATAGACATCCACAGAAAGTCGGCCTTGGGTGAAATTGCAAAATTCTTCACGCTTACGGTCCATGAGACCCTCCGGAATGTGATGTTCACGGAAAGCCTCGCTGAATTCAGCCCAAGTTGTGACATGGCCCGCTGGGCGCATAGCTCCATAATTCTCCCACCATAGACTGGCAGGGCCTTCAAGATGATATGCAGCAAAGGTGACCTTGTCAGCCTCAGCTACCAGCGCAGAACGCAGTTTGTGAGAGATACTGCGAAGCCAGTCATCAGCGTCGAGAGGTTCGACGGAGTGGTGGAACGTGGGTGGATGCAATTTGATAAAATCACTGAGTGACACCACGTTAGTCCTCTGATGGGGTGCTGTATTCTGTTCTATACGCTCCAACAAACGGTTTGTCTCCCGCTTGTTTCTTTCAGCTTCCATCATCACCTCGGCTAGTGAAGGAGGATGAGGCAGATTTTCATTCCTGGCTTCACTGCCTTCGGCCTGCTCTTGGGAAGCAGGATTAGCGCGTGTGTTGACCATCCTAGGTAGACAAGACAATGATTTAGTCAGAATGATGAAATTCCGACATGGGATACATAATGTAAGAAATAACTCGGAATGCAAGATGATCATCCGTATGACATGGTAGATACAGAAACTGCTTCTTTATTCCATCGTCATACACACCATACAAGGTTTAGTACAAGCCAAGCAAGGTACTAATACGGTGAAAAGAGGATTACATCTCATCGGAGGCATTCCAAGCTCCTATACATTATTTTTCTACATCTCCGGAAAGAGTACAAACTAGGTCATAACCCACGAGTCACGCGGGACGATAGATGACACAGCTAGTGCGAACTAGTGATGCTACCCCTAACTCAGACCGATCCGTAGTAGTCCTCATAAAAGTCACCTCCATAGCCTGGAAGCTCAACATGTTCATCCGGAAACAGACGATCTCGCAGAGCTTGTGGACCATAGGGGCTAGGATGAGGCCTTGGACCAACAAACGGTGGCCTGCGGGGACCGCGAGGTGGGGTGATGCCTCCTACATCACGCCAAACCATCACGTCTGGCAGAGCAGATCTCACAGGATAGAGATCGCGCATATCTGAATATCCAGCTTGCACCGCCGGTGCGAACCGAGTCAAAGTGGCCCAGTGGTCGGCACGGGTATTGAAGAGCTCTAACCTTAAGGCCCGATTTTCACGGTCCTTATCCTCGAGCATCTCAGCAGTGGTGCGAGTCCGTGAATCCTCCTGAGTGGAGTCAGCATAGATAGCTTGGAGATATCCTTGTGCCCCCGGAAGTGATCCTGGCATATACCGGAAGTCAGAGTCCCGAAATAAACCAGATCTGACTCGCATAATGGTCATCATAGAGCAGGCGGCATCCTGCACAGCCATCTCGATAGTAACCCCGAGTCCATAGGAGCAGTGAAGAGGCTCGGTAGATCCAGGATAAGATGGAAATATCCTGACAGTGCAGAGATACTGGCTTTGATTGAAGTCTCGGAATTGCTCTTCGACCGTGTACTCAGGATACCAGCGGTATCCAGCCTCAGTCATTACCCTGACCAACTTAGCAGTATGGCCGGGTACATCTAGGCATCGAGTTAGGCGAACCACTTGATTGAGGTCGCGAGTGGCCATCTGAAAGCATAATCATAATGCAAAGGCATTAGAATTTCTAGCAAAATTTCGGCAGCATAACAGCTGTAAATGCTCAAAAAGGATATTGAGACATTTGACAAAGGATTTCGTACACACTCAACATCATCATATCAAGTTCTGGAACCATTCCAACAACATAATGTGGTAGTAGAACTGAACTAGGCTGGTAACCATCAAACTTATAAGGTACTACTGATTAGTAACTCGTGATCCTGATAGAGAGAACAGATCCTAATTCCTTAACCCCCGGTGGAAGAATGGACTGACTCAGATCAGAAAGTCACAAGGTATAAGGAGTAAAAAGAGCCTTACGTTCCAACCCACAAACAATTCCCCTACATATAACTAAGAATTTCTAGACTCAACATCGACCAGTTTGGCTTGGAGAACCTACAGGCAGTCCGGCTCGGATGCCAACGCTGTCAGGACCCCGACTCGATGTCACATCGATCTAGCTGGTAACACCTCATATCACTTTGCGGCCTCACGCACGGTATCCCCACGGGTGTCGTCTTACCTTTTCCCGGGACCGTTTGCGCCTTTTGGCTCACGTATATGATAGTGTCGCTAGCATCCATATGATAAAGAGCCCGGGCTGACATGACTAGTCGTAAACCCAAAGTGGCACAGACTTACAGGGACAGGCATCCATGACCCAGCTTCGAACGTGTCGGTCATCAGCAAGTGGGTCCGGGCTGTAGCACTGGGCTAGCAGGACTCCGGTAAACCGGGCTGTAGCGGGCTAACAGGACTCCGGTACTCAAAGCGTGACATTTCCCCGAAGGGACAGACACAGGAACGAAGAAGGACACATGCCGGCCAGCCTAAGTGTTCCAGAGCAGTAGCAAGCTACCATGGCTCAGCGGTAACACTAGGAGACATTTCCCGGTAAGAGAGGCTACTAAAGATAAACAACTAGATAGTCAGATCCCACACATACCAAGCATTTCAATCATACACACAATATGCTCGATATGTGCAAATACAACGAAGCATCACAACATGACTCTACGACACAAGTACTTTATTTAAGGCTCAGGGGGCCATACATATCATACACACAAAGGTACGGGTCTCACGACCCAACATACAAGTCATACAGTCATACAAGCCAACAGCGGAAGTACTTTGTCTGGGTACAGACAACTAGTAAAATAAAAGAGGCTTGGAAGCCTAACTATACTACGTGGTCCATCACAAGCTCAAGGTCACCACCTGGGTCTTTAGCCTACTCGTTGATGTCAACGTCTACATAGAATCCATCAGAAGGGGTTGCAGCGTCTTCTGTAAAATGTAGATTATAGCAACATGAGTACAAAGGTACTCAGCAAGACTTACATCAGATCCTACATACATGCATAGTATCAAGAAGGGTTGGTGGAGTTATTGCAGCAAGCCAGCTTTGACTCTTGGCTAGACTATCCTACGATACTCCATTTGAAACAGTTTTGCGCACACGAGTCCACTACTCACCACTTCAATACACTACCGAGGATCCACCTCCGTCTTCTTACGGAAGAGCCATCCTCGGCACTCACACTTATCTTGAGGCTTTTAGTAGTTTCCATTTACTTGTCTATGAACTGTATAGGCAACCAAGTAGTCCTTTACCGCGGACGCGGCTATTCGAATAGATCATGTTAACCCTGCAGGGGGTACTTCTTCATACACGCTCTCACCACTTACCGTCGTTTACACGACATGTACTCGGCAACCTTCAAGCGGAAGCCCAACGTGGGTGTCGGCCACGACCTACCTAATCACCTAAGTCTCCAGTCCAGGTTTATCGCCTATTCAGGTTCCATCCGCAGGGAGTCCGGCCGAGGTTTCCCATACGGCCCCGAACGATGTGAACAGGGTTCCCGAGATACCTAACGGGTATTCGGTACACCCGGCCACGTACCTACCGCATCACAGACCACCCCTACGGTCAGCGCTGTCCACGGCCTCCAGTAGGCTACAAACACCAGAAACTACTTGCAACTCCTGGACGGAGAACTAGGGTGAATAAGAAGTCGAGAGGGTCCATTGGTTTCGGGCCCAATGCATGGTAGTAGCTGATTCTTAAATCACACATACAGATCTCAGTGCTTAAGGTCGGCTTCAATGAAACAACCCACCATGTACTCCTACATGGCCTCTCATCGATACCTTTACCAAATCGTGTTCACCACACCACTCTCATTACCGACATAATCATTTCACTCTAGCCCATCACCCAGATGAACCAGACCTGACACGACTCTAAGCATAGCAGGCATAGCAAGGTAGGAACAACACATACATATGGCTCAAACAACTCCTACACATGCTAGTGGGTTTCATCTAGTTACTGTGGCAATGACAGGTCATGCAGAGGAAATGGGTTCAACTACCGTAGCACACAGCAGTTTGAATCGCGTTGTCTTAATGCAGTAAAAGAGAGCAGGAGCGGGAACATGGGATTGTATCGATATGATCAAATGGTTGGTTGCTTGCCTGATGGTTCGTTGCACGGATACGGTTCTTCGTTAGGGTAGTCACGGTACTCCTTGGGGACAGATCCTGTCGCAAAGGATAACGATACACAGGCATCACCAAACAATGTGCAACAATATGATGCATGCATGAAACATGGCAACATGAGTGTGTTGGGCTAATGCAACTAAAGCCAGAAGGGTTTGAACAAATTTGAATCAAAGATTCAAATTTCAAATTCAAATATGGCCTTTTAAAGTGCTTTTCCTTGTTCTGATTAAAACATCAATTTAACTTGTTTGATCATGCATGAAAGTAGTACAGATGGATAGATTGGATTTTTCTGATCATTTTTCATATATAATTTGTCCAATTTGGAGTTACAGAATAAAAGTTATGAATTTTTGAAGTTTAATTAATATTCTGGAATTTCCTGATTTAATTTAAATCCAGAAATATCATTTACTGCGTCAGCCTGACGTCACAGTGACATCAGCAGGTCAACAGAGCTGGCTCGGGTCAAACCTGACGTGTGGGGTCCACACGTCAGTGACACAGGGGCTAATCCCGTGTTGACCCGGGCTGGTTAGCTTTGACTAAGCCCTGGGGCCCACTTGTCAGCGTCAGTAGGTGGTGGGTTAGTGGCTAATTAACTAGGCCACGTCAGCTCGCCGGAGTTCTGGCCGGCGGCGACCATCAGTGCGGCGGCGATAGTGGTTTTGGTCGTTTCGGCCACCAAATGAACCGCGGAGGCCACCGGAGTGAAGCTGAGGACGACCCACGGCTCTTGGCGGAGTCCGTTGGGGTCGGGGTGGCCGGAGTCGACGGCGGCGAGCTCGGCTGCGGCGGCCAGGGTTTGGTCATGCACGGGAACGGTGTTGCAGGGCGTTAGGGGGGGTGTTGGAGCGTGCTACGTGCTCCTAGTGAGATGTGGAGCACGATGGTGTGCTCGGTTGGGCGCTACGGCGACCGTGGCCACGACGGCGACATCGCCGGCGGCGTGAAGCTTTCGGCCGCGGTGGGGCTAGGGCCTAGGGGTCGGGAGAGAGCAGGGGAGAAGGGGGAAACGCTCCGGGGGCTCACCGCGGTTGCAGTGGGCGTCGAAGCGGGCTCGGGGACGCGTCGGAGACGACGAATTTGACGGCGACGATGATCGGAGCCCGAAGAGGGGAACGGCGACGTGGCGGCGATGCAGGGCTTCCGGGGACCCGTGGAGTGGTGGGGAGGAAGAGGGAGTCGAGGCGGAGCTTCTGAGCTTGTCGGGGGAGCGAGGGGTGGTCGGAGGCAGTGGCTAAGGCGAACGGCGGCGACGGTGAGCTTCGGCCGTGAGAGAGAGAGAGCGAGGGAGAGCCGGGGGAGAGTGAATGGGGTGTCGGCGAGGTCGGGGCGACGACCAGAAGACGATCCACGCGGCGCAACGGCGACCAGGGCGATGCAGAGAGGCTGGGTGGTGCGTGGCGAGCTCGGGCGCGCCATGCTCACCTCCCTGCCTGCTCTGGCGAGGGGAAGCAGCTGGCTGGCACGGGCCAGCACAGTGCTGGGCCGGCTGGGCTGGGCCGCACAGGGAGGAGCCCAGGTAAGCTTCTCCCTTTATTTATTTTCTGTTTTCTGTTTTTATTTAATATATCTGCAACTTGTTGAATTAAATAAAATACCTAGGCAACTCCAAAAATCACCAAACTACTCCTGGTCCATAGTTGGATTATTTCCAACATGAAACATTTTAGTTTGGAGATATTTGAGCATTTAAATATTTTATATTATTTTAAATGCCCAAATTCAAATAACTATGATTTAATTCAAAAACCCTAGGATGGCCTAGGAAAATGTGCACCACTTTTGGCAGAGGTTCTGAACCAAGGCAAAAATGATGGGCATTTTAGAAGGGCATTTCAGGTTCATTGAAAAATTATTTTAGTAACCCTAGTTGGTTTCAGAGGGAACTGGGGGTTCTGTCATCCCCATTTCATGTTTCTGATGAAAGAGTAAACATGATGCAACACTCTAATGCATGACTAGCTAGGGTGTGACAGTAGGCTTGACCATTCACGGATCGATACCCATTTTGCGAACAGTGTCCTGATAAAGCAGGTTAAGACTGCTGCCGCCGTCCATGAGGACTCGAGTGAGATGGAATCCGTTGATGATTGGATCGAGGACCAATGTTGCTGAACCTCCAGACGGATACTGGTTGGATGGTCCCTACGATCAAAAGTGATCGGACAAGCCGACCATGGATTGAATTTTGGGGTGACTGGCTCAATGGCGTAGATGTCCCTTAGTGCATGCTTGCGCTCCCGCTTAGGGATATGAGTGATGTAGATCATATTCACTTTTTTTACCTCGGGGGGAAATTTCTTCCCCTCCCCCCTCGTGTTCGGTGGGAGAGGCTCATCGCCATCCTCGCTAGGCGGCTCCTTCCCCTTATGTTTGGTGTTTAGCTTACCGGCCTGTTTAAAGACTGAATAATTTCTGTTGGTACGATTGGCAGGCTTGTCAGGGGTGCCATGAATCTTGCAAGGCCGATCGAGTATTTTGTCCAAACTGGATGGACCATCTTTGTGTCCTTTGAATGCTTCTTCCGCTGACCGGGTTTAGAGCCACTGAGTCCGGCGTTGACCGTCGTGTCTTCGTTATCTTCATTGTTGCTTCGACGCTTGTGTTTGTTACGTCGTGGCCTACCGTTGCCATCTCTGGCTTCAAAGGTGCCACAGTCGCTGGTGCTATTGCTTCTATGAGCTAGCCAGTTGTCTTCTCCCGCACAAAAGTGGGTCATGAGTGTGGTAAGAGCTGCCACAGACTTCGGTTTTTCTTGGTCAAGGTGTCGGGCGAGCCATTCATCATGGACGATGTGTTTAAAGGCCGCGAGGGCTTCGGCGTCTGGGCAATCGACAATTTGGTTCTTTTTAATTAAGAACCTAGTCCAGAGTTTCCGTCTGACTCTCCGGGTTGCTGGACTATATGACTAAGGTCATCGGTGTCCGGAGGCCGGACGTGCATTGGAAGTTGTCTCTAAAGGCATCTTCCAAATCTTTGCAGCTACCATTGGAGTTCTCTGGGAGGCTATTTAACCAGTGCTGCACTGGCCCTTTCAGTTTTAAGGGGAGATATTTGATGGCATGGAGATTGTCACCGCGAGCCATGTGGATATGGAGACGGAAATCTTTGATCCATACCGTGGGATCCGTCGTGCCATCGTATGATTCAATATTTACGGGTTTAAACCCCTCTAGGAACTGGTGGTGCATTACCTCATCAGTGAAGCATAGGGGTGTGCGACGCCTCTGTATCGGGCGATGTCATGATGGAGTTCGGATGACGTCCGTATGCAGTTTTCGGCCCGGGTGAGGTTGTGCCTATCGCGCCAGGCCTGATGGTCGTCTTCTCGCATTGGGGCATGCCCCCTTGACCCATATATTGATCTGGCTTGGCCTGCTCTATTGTCCAGGTCCTGTTGTAGATCGTAGGTGTATCCTGGAGCCATTGTCTCTCTGCCTCTATGACGAGGTGGTGCGGGTTGGTGTTCAGCGTAGGTGGCCGCTTTATCTTGCCCATGTGGTGGCCAGTCTGGTTCATCAGCGCGGTCATGTCTTGACGGTATTGGCTTGAGGGTATCGTCATCAAATTGTGGTAGTGGCCGTCACTTCAGATAACTCTTTGTCGGGCGTTGGAGGCCATATTCTTCGGCAGCTAGGACCTGGGTCCATCTGTTCTTTGAGTGTATCATGTTCAGCTTGGAGCTGTTGCTGCTTATTTTTTAGGCTTCTCACAGTCGCGATTAGTTGGCGTTTAAAGCGCTCCTGCTCGAGGGGTTCCTCTGGAATGATGAAATATTCATCGTCGAGGATGACATCATCCTCGGAGATCGGTAGATAGTTTCTATCTTCCGAATCGTCATTCCCGACTGGATCGCCGGGGTTAACTTGCCCCTCCTCCCCATAATCTTGTCCAGATGCGGGCTCGATGGGGGTTTCGGGGTCTTCCGCGTTCTCTGGAGTGTTATTGTCTCCAGTGCCGGTATTAGTGTCTTTTTCACGACGCGATTTTGAGCGGCGTCGTTGGCGTCAGACGCTTCGATGGTGCCTCAGCAGGCTTTTCCTAAACCGGATTCTTCCTATCTTCGCCATCGTCCTCTTTGGGTGTATCGACCATACACACGTCGTATGTGGAGGTGGCCGTCCAACGTCCGGTAAATGGCGGGTCTTGGCCTTGTTTGTCTCCGGCATCGTTGTCCATGTCGTCTATGTCTTCGGAGGTGTAATCTAGCATGTTGGTTAAGTCCTCGATGGTAGCTATGAAGTGGGTGGTGGGTGGGATGTAAAATTCCCTGCTCTCAGCCCCTAATCCGGGCTGGGCGTAGTTCAAAGGTGATCCCTCTGTAATGTCAAGGGATCGCATTAAGTCCACAAACTCATTTAAAAGCGAGGATTGGATGGGGAAATGAGAGTCTGCGGAGCTAGCCAGGGCAAAAGCCTCCTAGCCATGCTCACTTGGCATGGACTTTGAGAGTTCGGAGCTAGAGTCTGTGGGCAAGTCCGGCCTTCCAAAGATAGGGGGAACCCAGTCTAACTCTGGGCTTGCCAAGGACACAATCGCCTCTAGATCTCCGGTAGTGAGCTTCATAACATAGAGTCCGGCCGGCTCCAAACTCCCATCTGCGAACCCGACAGTTTGCTCCGGATCTAGGGCCAGAGCGGTGGTCGGGGCCATGAACCCTTCGAAGATCAAGTCTCCTCGGATATCAGCAACATAATTTAGGTTCCCAAAACTGATCCGATGACCAGGGGCATAGCTGTCGATCTGTTCGAGGTGGCCAATTGAGTTGGCATGCAGAGCGAAGCCGCCGAACACAAAAATTTGACCGGGGAGGTAAGTTTCCCCCAAAACGGCATTGTTGTTGATGATCAAACGAGCCATCGAACCTTCTGTCGATGGCACAGTGGAACTCTCAATGAAAGCACCAATTTCGGTGTCAAAACCGGCCGATCTCGGGTAGGGGGTCCCGAACTATGCGTCTGAGGATCGAAGGTAACATGAGACAAGGGGGACACGATGTTTACCCAGGTTCGGTCCCTCTTAATGGAGGTAATACCCTACTTCCTTCTTGACTGACTATGATGAGTATAGGGGTTACAAGAGTCGATCTACCTCGAGATCGTAATGTCTAAACCCTAGCCATCTAGCCTATGTAAATTCTGATAGCCTCTACGGACCAAACCATCCAGTTTATATAAACACCAGAGGAGCCAGGGGTTGTATAGAGTCGGTTTACAGAGAAAGGAAACTACACATATGGATGTCAAGCTTGCCATCCACGCAAAGGAGAGTCCCATCTGGACACGAGGGAAAGCCTTCTGACTTGTATCTTCACGGCCCACCAGTCCGGCCCACGTGACACATCCCGAACACTTGAGGACCCCTTAATCCGGGACTCCCTCAGTCGCTTCTCAATCTATTTTCTAGCCTTCATTTGTACTAAGCGGGAGTACTGCTTGTGCATCCAAACTCCTTAAACCAAGTTGTGCCAAATGAGTCCACCATACCTACCTATATGCGGTATTTTTGTGTCGTTCCAAGTAAATTTGTATGTGCCAACTCTAATTTTCAAAATAAATTTCCTTTTTGTGTGCCCGTACCGCTCATGAAGCGGCAGGGTGGCCAATATTTTCCATGCTAGATGCATTATTCTCAAGATGAGTGTTTATTCACTTGTCATTGCATGAGAGTGTGGCAAAGGTAATAGGGATGCCCAGTTCCGAAATGAAAATAAATTTTATTTATGTTGTCAATAATAAATTCCATGGAAAGTGTTGGTATGGAAGGCACCCGTGGATACAGCTAGCCATGGATTGTGAAATAATGGTGGAAAAAGGAATAAATTTATAGCTTTGAGCTCTAGCACCTGTACAAATCTCTGCTTCCCTCTATGAAGGTCCTATCTATTTACTTTTATGCTATTTTTATTTTTTATTTTGAGTGTCCATATTATCATACAAAGCACCAACTAGGGAACACTATTGTCATACTTGTGCATTGGATGTAGCTAATATTCGAGTGTGTTTCATGAATGGATCAATGATTGAGCATAATGGGCTAGCGATAGCTTTCTTTAGTGTTGATATTTTGAAAGACATGGTTGCTTGTTGATATCTTTGAGTATTGATGTCCTCATGTCAAATTATAGACTATTTCTTTGAATCATGCAAGTCCAAATGTCCATGCTATAAAAGGAAAGAGTATATGAGGAATATGATAGGTAGCATTCCACATCAAAAAATTCGTTTTCAACTGCTACTTTATCATGATGAGTTTTATAAGAAAGAGTTGTTGTTATGATGATAGGAGAAGTGATTGAAATTATCGTTGATCAAACTTATGCACTATGCTAGCATTCACACTTCATAAATTATTTCTTCTATCATTTACCTACACAAGGATGAGTAGGAATTAGGCTTGGGGATGCTGATACATCTCCAACATATCTATAATTTATGAAGTATTCATGCCATGTTTACAATAATTTTATATGGTTTTGGTATAATTTTATATGGTGTTGTTTTTGTGCGAAAATAAAAATTCTCCAAATGTAACAAAACTTTTTAACAATTTTTTTGGAACAAAAGAGGCACTAGAAGCTTCGTGGGAGGACTAAAAGGTGAAGGAGGTGAGCACAACCCACCAGGGCGTGCCTGGTGCCTTACCTTGTGCTGGTGTCTCATGGGCCCCTCGAAGCCCATCTTCGCGTGAAACCAACGCCAAAAAATCCTATAAATACGGAAACCTCTAGAAATAATCCTAGATCAGAAGTTCCACCACTGCAAGCTTCTGTATCCATGAAAAACCAATCTATACCCTGTTCCGGCACCCTGCCTGAGGGGGAAATCATCACCAGGGCCCATCTTCATCATCCCGATGGCCACCATGACGAGGAGGGAGTAGTCCACCCTCGGGGCTGAGGGTTTGTACTAGTAGCTATGGGTTCAATCTCTCTCTATCTCTCTCGCTTATGTTCTTGAGATGGCATGATCTTGATATATCGCGAGCTTTGTTAATATATATTTGGGTCATATGGTGTTTCTCCCTCTCTATCCTGTTGTGATGAATTTGAGTTTTCCCTTTTGGATTTTGTTTTATCAGATTGAATACTTTTATGGATTTAAGAGCACTTGATGTATGTCTTGCTATGAATACCCGTGCTGACAATGGGGTATCATATTGATTCACTTGATATGTGTTTTGGCACTCAAGTCGCGGATCCCCGAGGTGACATTGGGGTAATCTATGCATAGGGATTGACGCACATTCTCATCTTTGTTTCTCCGATAGTAATCTCGAGGCACTCTTTGAGGTTATTTGTGTTGGATTGAGCATTATGAATTTGAAATTGTTTGATGCATATCGTATAATCAACTCACGGATACTCGCGGTGACATTGGGTGTCTAGGCAACATTAGAGTTGGTTGTTCTGTATCATATGGTGTTATTTTAGTATGAACTCTTGGATAGATCGATCGGAAAGAATAGCTTGGTTTTATTTTAGTACGAACTCTAGGATAGATTGATCGGAAAGAATAGCTTTGAGGTGGTTTTGTACCCTACAAACAATTTCTTCTAATGTTCTCTGCTAGATAAGAACTTTGGAGTGATTCTTCATCGAACGTTGAGGGATGGTTATATGATCCAATTATATTAGTATTGTTGGGAGATTGCACTAGCAAAAGTACGGACCCTAGTCCTTGTTTTCAAGCATTGCAATATCGTTTGTGCTCTGTTTTATCAATAGCTACATTGCTGTTTTTTATTGTTCCTATTACAAAAATCAATATCTACTATCATTACTACACTAGTATCACCATCTCTTCGCTGAACTAGTGCACCTATATAATGTACCATTGTATTTGGTGTGTTGGGGACACAAGAGACTTTTTATTATTTGGTTGCAGGGTTGTTTAAGAGAGACCATCTTTATCCTACGCCTCCCACGGATTGATAAACCTTAGGTCATCCACTTAAGGGAATATTGCTATTGTCCTACTAAACTCTACGCTTGGAGGCCCAACATGATTCTACAAGAATAAAGTTGTGTAGTAGACATCATTCTAGGTAAAGCAAATCTCAAGTGTGTGTAGAGTTGTATCGGTGGTCGATAGAACTTGAAGAGAGTATAAATTCTACATTTAGCTCCTCATTGGATTCAACACTCTTATTTATCGAAAAAAACTACAATTGATCCCTTATACTTGTGGGTTATCATGTCCCAACAAGCCCTACCTAACCACCTGCTCGCTCGACACCTATCGGCAAGCTCTTGACAACTACCATAGTGGAACGGTGGGAGGAAGCTTATCGGTCTTGAGGATGTTAGCCCGAAGCTTGACAACAACTTGAGTATTGATCTTCATGGTTTTGATTACCAAGTATTGAGTGTTTAGAAGATCATTCTATGACAAGCCCTTGTCATCAGGAAGGATGCAACTGTATGTGCATAGTTCGGGTATGAACACCCATGTTCAATACACCGACACTATTGCAGTTAACACACCTTTCCACTTCTTATTTGCTTATCTAGCGTGCTCCAGCCTACATACTGAAGATATCATTTGGAGATCATGTTGTTTACCATGGATATATTTGGTTTATGTTTAGCATGTTGTACTTAACATGCCTTTCGATGTTCTTAGATAGGACAATATTGGGAATGACTATTGTTTTCCATCGAGGTTAGTTTCATCTGATGGCTTATGTATACTCCCTCGGCCCCATAATATAAGATGTTGATACATCCAATATGTGAGTTTATTGGATGTAATAAGATCTTATATATTGAGACGAAGGGAGTATTGTACTACATCATTGTGCAATTGCAGTTTAGCTTCTCAAATTAACTTGTTTCCTATAGGCACATATGTTACTGGTAAAGATCTGTGCTTCGACACTTTGTGCGTATGGGGCAATGAGATATTCATGAAGCAGCATCAAGTGAGGAAACTAATAAAGATTGTTAGTAAAGAGATATTCATAGGCACATATTTGTTTATACTTTATCCAAGACAATAGTGAACTGCAGGATAATAACTAAGAACTCTATAGCCTTCTTTTTACTACCCATAATGAGTTGTTAGATGACAATGTTTCAATCTTTTTTATTTGCAGTGGTTCTCAAAGCAGTTTATTCAAGATTTCCTCTTAAACTACATGATTGGTGGTCATGCAAAGGTTAAAGTATTTCTACCAAACTATAATGTATATCTAGAAGTCCTCATGAAGACAGTGAAGGATGGGTGGTCGGCCCTCACAAGGGGTTGGACTAGAGTCGTGCATGCATTCGGCATAATGGAGGGCATAATATGAGCATTAAGCTTTACCTTTTACAACAACCAGAACATCTTTTGCCTCTTTCTTTACCGTCTTTAATATATTATACAACCCTAGTTCATCATTCTTTATTTGGTGCTTATGTAATTCTTGAACATATGTACGTGTGAATTGAATAATGCAATGGTTTTGAACCTGGTGGATATGAAAAAAGTTATTGCCTACTTTTTAATTAAAATTATGTACAATTTTAAATTACATCGAATAAATTAGGGAGAAAATACGGTATGCGGGTCATTATGCCACACGCGGTTTATAAAGCACAGTGTGTGTGATATACCAAAAAACTAAATATTCTGACACGTTTCACAAAGAGAAAACTTGTGGACCATGCACACACTTGCCATTTTCAAACCGTGTGTGACGTCAGATAATATTGCATATGGTGCAACCGAACTAAATATTTGTGATAGTCTCTTTATCGTACACGCTTTACAATCATTAATTGTTTGTGATGTTGTTCGCATCGTAAATGTTGCACCACATAATAGCTTGTGTGATAGTTATCTGAAAGAGCAACTATCCCTGGGTGGTTTTGGTAATTCCTAACAACATATAGCTCATTGAGCTAATACTATTTCAAGATAAATATTTTAGGAAAGCTCAATGATTGGCATGGCATGGATTAGAAATGTGAACCCCTCAGAATGCTAAGGACAAAAGATTGGCTCAAGCTCTAAAGCTCAAGACTCTACATTTTACCTTTTAGTGATCCAAGATCACATTGAGTCCATAGGAAAAGCCAATACTACTAAAAGGGGATGAGGTGTTGCTTAATGGGTTACTTGCTCAAAATGCTTAGTGATATGCTCCAAAACCCTCAACCACTTTCTCATATCCACATATGTCCCAAACCAAAAGTCAAACTCGGCCCCACCGAAACTTTCCATCCGGCGCCACCGAGTTCATTTGACATAGCCACTGCCACAAACCCTAGTCACTTCGGTCTCACCGATAGGGATCTCGGTCTCAGCGAGATGGGATTGCGAACTCTCTGTTTCCCTTCGTAATGTTTCGGTCTAACCGAGATGAGCGATCGGTCCCACCGAGTTCGCAATGCAAACTCTTTGTTTCCCCTTTGTAACGTTTCGGTCAAACCGAGATGAGCGAATCGGTCCCACCGAGTTTGCCTGACCAACTCTCTAGTTAGCTTATTTCCAAAATTGGTCCCACCGAGTTTGTGTAATCGGCCTCACCGAGAATACGTTATGCCTAACCCTAATGAAATCGGTCCCGCCGAGTTGACGAGTCGGTCCCACCGAAAATCCTAACGTTCACATTTTGAACTGAATCGGTCCGATCGAGTTTCACGATTCGGTCTCACCGAGTTTGGTAAATTGTGTGTAACGATTAGATTTTGTGTGGAGGCTATATATACCCCTCCACCCACTCTTCACTCATGGAGAGAGCCATCGGAACATGCCTACACTTCCAACTTACATTTTCTTAGAGAGAACCACCTACACTTGTGTTGAGGTCAAGATATTCCATTCCAACCATATGAATCTTGATCTCTAGCCTTCTCCAAGATGCTTTCCACTCAAATCATCTTTCCACAAAATCCAAGTCAGTGAGAGAGAGTTGAGTGTTGGAGAGACTATCTTTTGAACCACAAGAGCAAGGAGTTCATCATCAACACACCATCTATTACCTTTTGGAAAGTGGTGTCTTCTAGATTGGTTAGGTGTCACTTGGGAGCCTCCGTCAAGATTGTGAAGTTGAACGAAGGAGTTCGTACGGGAAAGAATATCGCCTACTTCGTGAAGATCTACCCTAGTGAGGCAAGTCCTTCGTGGGCGATGGCCATGGTGGGATAGACAAGGTTGCTTCTTCGTGGACCCATCGTGGGTGGAGCCCTCCGTGGACTCGCGCAACTGTTACCATTTGTGGGTTGAAGTCTCCATCAACGTGGATGTATGATAGCACCACCTATCAGAACCAAGCCAAAAATCTTCGTGTCTACATTGCGTTTGCTCCCTCCAAATTCCTCCCTTTACCTTCATGTGCAATGTTTTACATTCCGTTGCTATACTCTTAGACTTGCATGTGTAGGTTGTTTACTTGACTAGTGCTAAGTTGATAAAATCTGCCAAGACTTCAAATTGGGAAAAGGCTCGATTTTTATTTGGTTAAGTACTCTAATTACCCCCCCCCCCTCTAGACATACTTTCGATCCTACAAGTGGTATCAGAGCTTTGGTCTCCATTTGCCTTGATTTCCATAGCTTTTGGTGATCATAGCCTTGGTTTCACAAGTTAGGAGAGTATGGCATCTAGCGAGAGAAATTATCACCGTAGAGGTCCTTACTTTGATGGTACAAATTTTGCTAGTTGGAATCATAAGATGAAAATACATATTCTTGGACATAACCCTGCCGTTTGGGCTATTGTGTGTATTGGCTTGCAAGGTGAATTCTTTGATGGGAGAGAACCCAACCGTGAAGCTAGCGTGGAAGACTTGAAGATGCTGCAATACAATGCTCAAGCTTGTGATATTCTCTTCATCAGATTGTGCCCCGAAGAATTCAACAAAATCAGCCGTCTTGAGAATGCAAAGGAAATTTGGGATACTTTGATTGATATGCACGAAGGTACTGACCCTGTAAAGGAATCCAAATTGGATGTGCTTCAAAGTCAACTTGACAAGTTCAAAATGAAGGATGGTGAAGGTGTCGCTAAAATGTACTCTAGGCTTGCTCTCATCACAAATGAGATTGCCGGCTTAGGAAGTGAAGAGATGACCGATAGATTCATCATCAAGAAGATCCTAAGAGCCTTGGATGGAAAGTATGATACCCTGTGCACATTGATCCAAATGATGCCCAATTACAAAGATTTCAAGCCAGCGGAAGTCATTGGAAGAATTGTTGCTCATGAGATGTCACTCAAGGATAAGGAAGAGCTTCACAACAAGTCAAGTGGTGCTTATAAAGCCTCATGTGATGCTCCCACATCATGAAGTGAGAAACAAGCCTTCAATGAAGAATTGAGCCTAATGGTGAAGAATTTCAACTAGTTCTACAAGAGTAGAAGCAAGGAAAGAAGTTCCAAGTCAAGGTCCTACAATGACAAAAGATCTTCAAGTTGTGAACGTAATTGCTACAATTGTGGTAGACCGGGACACTATTCCAATGAGTGTACGGATCCCTACAAAAGAAGAGAAGATTCTCCCAAAAGAAGAAGTAGAAGAGAAGAATCGCCACTAAGAGAGAGAAGGAGTAGAGATGATCGTTATGAATGAAGAACATCACGGAGAAGCAAGGAATCGGAAAGGAAGGACAAATCATCAAGGAGCTACACCAAACGAAGACATCAAGCTCATGTTAGTGAATGGGTATCCGGCTCCGACTTCGACAATCACTCTAAGAGAAGTTATCACTCCGACTCCGAATATACTCAAGATGAAGGTGTTGCTGGTCTAGCACTTGTGTCAACCAACTCCTACGACATATTTGAGTCACCAAATGAAGGAATTGGAAGATGCTTCATGGCTAGAGTATGAGTTTGAGTCTCCGAATCATCTCCTTGCTACCAGTGACCTCCAAATCAGTGAGAGAGAGTTGAGTGTTGGGGAGAGTATCATTTGAAGCACAAGAGCAAGGAGTTCATCATCAACACACCATCTATTACCTTTTGGAGAGTGGTGTCTCCTAGATTGGTTAGGTGTCACTTGGGAGCCTCCGTCAAGATTGTGGAGTTGAACCAAGGAGTTTTTATGGGCAAGGAGATCGCCTACTTCATGAAGATCTACCCTAGTGAGGCAAGTCCTTCGTGGGAGATGGCCATGGTGGGATACAAAAGGTTGCTTCTTCGTGGACCCTTCGTGGGTGGATGCTTCCGTGGATTTGCGCAATTGTTACCCTTCGTGGGTTGAAGTCTCCATCAACGTGGATGTACGATAGCACCACCTATCGGAACCATGCCAAAAATCTCCATGTCTACATTGCGTTTGCTCCCTCCAAACACCTCTCTTTACCTTCATGTGCAATGTTTTACATTCCGCTACTATACTCTTAGACTTGCATGTGTAGGTTGTTTACTTGACTAGTGCTAAGTTGCTAAAATCTGCCAAGACGTAAAATTGGGAAAAGGCTAGATTTTTATTTGGTAAAGTAGTCTAATCACCCCCCCCTCTAGACATACTTTCGATCCTACATTATCCCATCCGACACGAGTACACCTGTCGGACATTTTATAAACTTATCTGGCACATGTGCGATGATTAAATTATCTTGTTAATATAAATCACAAACGGTGCGACAAAAGTAAATGTGTGCAATAGTCTCCTTACCATACATGCTTTATAACCGTGCATTATTTGTCATGGGACGTGCTTCATAAATGTTTTACAACAGAATATCATGTGCGATGGTAATACCATCCCACACGACTAGCAAGGATGGATCGTTTGGGAAATTTGATATATCACAAATGGTTGTGTGATGACTCATGTTCTGGGTAGATGCGGGCATCACATACGCTTAGTTCTACCAAATGTAAGCTTACTTGCTCCCTAGAACCGCTGATTTTCTGGATCGTGTGAGATGGAACCCCCTATAGCACACATGTAAGGCAATGGTTTAAAAGTCTGTCGTGAAAAGGGTAAGAACCATTTGTATAGGATGTCGCTGCACCAGTGGTTGGTCCCTTCGTCAAGTGGAGGTTCAGAATGCATTCCTTCATGTTGTCTTAGAGGAAGATGTTTACATGGGGCAACCTCCTTGATTTGTTGATCCTGATCAACTACGTCATTTTTGTCAGCTGATCGAGGTGATTTATGGTCTCAAATAGACCCCTCACACTTGGGATGCCCATCTTAGTTCAGCTCTTCGGTCACATGGATTTGTTTCGTCCGCTGCACACATATTTGTTCCTTTTACAATGCCCTAAGGTCATGATGTATCTGTTTGTTTATGTTAATGATATTATTCTAATCAATTCTTCATTTGCTGCAGCTGACTAGCTAATATTAAATCTTCGACATGATTTTGCAGCCACAGATCTCAGCCCTATTCATTGTTTTTGGGATTGGAAGAAACTCATACTATTGTTTGTCTCTCGCTCACTCAGAACAAATATTCCCAAGATCTCCTTCGTTGGGCTAGCATGTTGAAGTGTAAGCCCGTATCTACGCCCATGGCTATAACTAAGAAGATTTATACTAATGTTGGTGTGCTTCTCTCTTCTGATGACGCTACGGAGTATTGCAACATTGGTGGTGGTCTTTAGTATCTCACCATCACTCGACTAGATATTCCTTTGCAGTTAATCTTTTCTGCCGGTGTCTTCATGCGCCTCGCGACACACACTGGTCCATGGTCAAACACATTATGCGTTATGTCAGACCCACTGCTTCTTTTGGTTTGTGTTTAGCCTGCCTCCTCTGGTGTGTTGTCTGCCTTTTCTGATGCGGATTGGGTGGTGAGTCCTGATGATCAGCAATCCATGGGTGGATCTGTGTTTTTTGGCTTAAACTTGACCGCCTAGAATGCTTGGAAGCAAGCCACCATTTCTCGGAGTAGCATAGAAGCTGAGCACAAAGTTGTTGCCAATTCTACTACTGAACTTAATTGGGTATAGTCCTTGCTGCAAGAGTTGGGTATCCCTCAAGACATGCCTCTAGTTCTCTGATGTGATTATACTGCGCCACTTATGTTTCATCCAACATTGTTCTCCATGCACTGATGAAACATATTGAAGTAGACTTTCATTTTGTAAGGGAACATGTTGCACAGAAGCTATTACAAATCAAGTTGATCTCATCTAAAAATCAACTTGTTGACATCTTTACTAAGCCATTGCCAATTCCTGTTTGAAGTATGTCAGTGCAAACTTAACCTTCTTGACACCGGTTCAGATTCTGGGAAGGTATTAGAATTCAGACTGTATACGACTGTAGCTTTTAACCTTCCATCCATATCTTCTTATACCAACACATGCAATATATATAGAGATGTACACACACCCCCAAGGGTCATGCGATTCCCTTGGATCCTCCTAAACATAATTTGTACACTAAAAACAACAACTCATACACTAATACTCCCTCCTTTTTGGTTTATTGGGCTCATCTTATTTTCTTGGTTTTCCATATTATAAGTCTCATTTTCACTTCTTTCCACCACATGTTCACATTTTAAGGTGCATTAAATTGATGCAAGGAAGGGTTAAAAGAAACTAACCAATGCATGTAGCCATTCTTGTGTTAGACAAACTAGGGTTTGGAACAATGCTCGATACCCTTGGTGGGTACGGCTGTCATATATTTATAAGAGGGAACTGTACAAATACAGGTTATGTTACAACACGTATATCTACTATATACTTAGTCTAACACCCTCCCTCAATCTTAGCTATGTCCTGAAACACTCAGAAGGTTAAGATTGCGTCGACATCCTTTGAAAGAAGGCAAGGGTAAGGGTTTAGTGAAAATATCAGCAAGTTGATCCTTAGAAGAAACAAACTTGATCTGAAGGAGCTTCTGAGCAACACGTTCCCTCACAAAGTGATAGTCAACTTCAATGTGCTTCGTTCGTGCATGAAATACTGGATTGGTTGAAGTATATGTGGCACCAATTTTATCACACCAAAGGATAGGCGGCTGAGTTGGAGAGACCTTCAACTCTCGAATCAATGATTGCACCCACATGATCTTAATTGTGGCATTAGCAACCGCTTTGTACTCAGCTTCAGTACTACTCCGAGACACCATAGCTTGCTTGCAAGCTTGTCAGGCGATCAAGTTAGGTCCAAAGAACACAGCATGTCCCCCTATGGACCGCCGATCATTAGGAGTACCAGCCCAGTCGGCATCAAAAAATGCTGAGATTAGTCCAGAAGGTGCAGGCTGAAGATGGAGACCATATGAACCAGTGTGACGAACATAGCGCAAGATGCGCTTAACGGCTGACCAGTGAGGATCACACGATGAATGATGGTACTGGCACACACGGTTAACTACAAATGATATGTCTAGTCAAGTGATGAGCAAGTACTGCAACCCACCAACAATGTTGTGGTACTCAGTGGCATCCTCGGGAGAGAGCAAGTCACCAACAAGAGCTGTTAGTTTGTCTGTGGCAGACATAGGAGTCGTAGCAGCCTTGCACTGCAACATACCTGCACAACGTAGGAGATCCTGGGAGTACTTCTTCTGAGTAAGAGTCAAGCCACCATGAGAATGAAGAACCTCCAGACCCAGAAAATAATGCAGTCTCCCAAGATCCTTAACAGCAAACTCAGCACCAAGAGAGGACACAAGCCGATCCGTAGCAGCAGCAGACGAACTAACAAGGATGATGCCATCAACATAGACCAGAATGTACATAGTCACCTCTGGTCGCTGAAAAATAAACAAAGACGTGTCCGCTATAGAAGGCACAAACCCATGCGCACGAAGAGCAGCGCCAAGACGTGCATGCCACGCACGAGGGGCCTACTTCAGACCATAGAGAGCTTTGACAAGACGACACAAATGATGTGCCTGAGAAGGATCAACAAAACCTGGCGGCTGACGCATATAAACCTCTTCTTCCAGAACTCCATGGAGAAAAGCATTCTGAATGTCAAGCTGTCGAAGCGACCATCCTCGAGTAATAGCCAAGGAGAGAAGAACATGAATAGTGGTTGGTTTAATAACAGGACTGAATGTGTCTGCATAATCAATGCCATACCGTTGTTTGAATCCCTTGGCAACCAGGCGTGCCTTGTATCTCTCAGTGGAGCCATTAGCATGTTTCTTCGCCTTGAATACCCATTTAGAGTCAATGACATTGACACCAGATGGAGGTGGAACCAAACGTGAAGTGTTGTTTCTTTGAAGAGCATGGATCCCCTGCTCCATCGCAGCACGCTAGTGTGGAATGCCAAGTGTTGCCTGAAAATGTTGCAGTTCAGTCGTAGGATCGGCCTCAGCATGCGCCATACAGGCCGCAAGCCACGCGACAGTGCCATCAGTGCGCTTCTTCGGTTGGAAGATGCCACTCTTTCTGCGAGTATGAGGACGCAGGATGACGGGCGGAGGTGGCGGTGGAGCAGCCACCACAGAGGAGCCACTGTCCAGCAGCGGCGAGGAGGACACGCTTGTGGGCGAGCCAATGATCGCGTCCGGTGGCATGGTCAGGGTCGACACCGGGCCTGGAGTGATCGGCGAGGACAGGCTGGGCGTGATCGGCGAAAACAAGCCAGGCGATGACAACCCACCCGAAGCATCGAGCGGTGAGGCCGTCGGCCCTGGTGACAGTGCCGCGGGGTCAGCCTGTAACGCCCGAATAATCATGCTACAGCAATCTCACGTTGATGGTGCCACGTCACCTCTGTCACTGTAGTTAATCACGGGTTAAATCAAAACCGTTTCGAAATTCAAATTCAAATTTATGATGGCAATAAAAGTTTTCAAAAATTAAAACTAAAAAGTTTGGTGGTTGTCAAATATTACATCGGTAATTATGGTGGAGTGCACACATTTTTATAAAGTGTCTGAATATTCTAAAACGAATTAAAACAGAAAAGGAAAAATAAGAAAAAAAAACCGAATAAATAAAGGGAGGGGGGAAACCCCCTGGCCAACTGGGCCAAACGGCC
>NC_057803.1:283505701-283512986 GCF_018294505.1 Triticum aestivum | reverse complement strand
AACCCCATCCCCTCGCCTCCGTCCCCCTCGGCGCACGGCCGATGGCGCCGGCCCCCAGCGATCCTCCGTGCGGCCGCCCGTTGCAGTGGCCGGCGACGCCTCGCCGTTTCCCCAGTTGGCCTGGGCGGGCGCCCATTCGGGCTGGCGCCCGTCGCCTGCACACCGAACCCGATAGGCCCCTAGGGGCCTATGACAAACAGGGCCCGTGCCCCATAACATTTTTGAAAAAAAAAGGAAAAGGAATTAAAAAAATAGAAAAAAAATGATTTAATAAAATTAATTATTAATTAATTAATTAATTAATTAATTAAGTTAATTAATCCAGTTTAATTAATTTAATTAACTAGTTAAGTTTAATTAAACTGTAATTAGATTAACCTAAACCCTAATTAACCTAATTAGAGGATGACAGGTGGGTCCCCCCTGGACCCACATGTCAGGTTGAACAAGTCAAATCTGTTGACCGCTGACATCAGCATGACATCATGCTGACGTCATAAATCCATTTTTTCGAATTAATTAATTAATTAATTAAATTCCAGAAATTAATAAAATCTTTAGAAAATCATATCTTTTAATCCGTAACTCGGATTAAAATATTTTCAACATGAAAGTTGCTCAGAACGACGAGACGAATCCGGATACGCAGTCCGTTCATCCGCCACGCACCCCTAACATATCAAACTCGCAACTTTCCCCCTCCGGCTCCTCTGCCCGAAAACACGAAACACCGAGGATATTTTCCCGGATGTTTCCCCCTTCACCGGTATCGCCTATCCCTACGTTAGGTCACCCCTAGCACAACGTATTGCCACGTCTTGCTTTGTGTTACATTTGATTGCTTTGTTATTTATTGTGTTCCCACTCCGTTACTCCTTTCCGGTAGACTCCGAGACCGATGTTGATGCCTCTGTGGTCGACTACGTCACCGACGACCCCTCCTTGTCTGAGCAACCAGGCAAGCCCCCCCCCTTGATCACCAGATATTGCCTACTCTTCTCTATACTGCTTGCATTAGAGTAGTGTAGCATGTTACTGCTTTCCGTTAATCCTATTCTGATGCATAGCCTGACCTTGTTGCTACATCTGTTGATACCTTACCTGCAATCCTAAATACTTAGTATAGGATGCTAGTTTATCATCATTGGCCCTACATTCTTGTCAGTCTGCCTTGCTATACTATTGGGCCGTGATCACTCGGGAGGTGATCACGGGTATATACTATACATACATACATACTATACAGATGGTGACTAAAGTCGGGTTAGCTCGAAGAGTACCCGCGAGTGATTCACGGATTGGGGGCTGAAAGGACCTTTGTCCCGACGGCCCTCTGTGTGGATCTTTGTGGCGGAGCGACAGGGCAGGTTAAGACCGCCTAGGAGAGAGGTGGGCCTGGCCCTGTTTGGTGTTCGTGGATACTTAACATGCTTAACGAGATCTTGGTATTTGATCTGAGTTGGCTACGAGCCTATACGCACTAACCAACTACGTGGGAAAGATATGGGCACTCGGCGTCATGGTATCAGCCGAAGCACTTCGTGACGCCAGCGACTGAGTGGCGCGCGCCGGATTGGAACGTAAGCCTGCTCTTGTATTAAGGGGGCTAGTTCTGCTTTCGGCCGCGTACGCAACGTGCAGGTGTGCTATGGGCGATGGGCCCAGACCCCTGTGCGCTTAGGTTTAGACCGGCGTGCTGGCCTCTCTGTTGTGCCTAGGTGGTGCTGCGACGTGTTGATCTTCCGCGGCCGGGCATGACCCAGGAAAGTGTGTGCGGCCAAATGGGATCAAGCGTGTTGGGTAAGTTGGTGCACCCCTGCAGGGAAGTTAATCTATTCGAATAGCCGTGATCTTCGGTAACAGGACGACTTGGAGTTGTACCTTGACCTTATGACAACTAGAACCGGATACTTAATAAAACACACCCTTCCAAGTTCCACAGACAACCCGGTGATCGCTTTTCTACAGGGCGACGAGAGGAGGATCGCCGGGTAGGGTTATGCTATGCGATGCTACTTGGAGATGCTGCTTGGAGATGCTACTTGAAGATGCTACTTGGAGGACTTCAATCTACTCTCTCCTACATGCTGCAAGACGGAGGCTGCCAGAAGCGTAGTCTTCGACAGGATTAGCTATCCCCCTTTTATTCTGGCATTCTGCAGTTCAGTCCACCGATATGGCCCTTTACACATATACCCATGCATATGTAGTGTAGCTCCTTGCTTGCGAGTACTTTGGATGAGTACTCACGGTTGCTTTCTCCCCCCTTTTTTCCCCTTTCCTTTCTTTCTGGTTGACGCAACTAGATGATGGAGTCTAGGAGTCAGACGCCACCGTCGACGACGACCCCTACTACGCTGGAGGTGCCTACTACTACGTGCAGCCCGCTGACGACGTCCAGGAGTAGTTAGGAGGATCCCAGGCAGGAGGCCTGCGCCTCTTTCGATCTGTATCCCAGTTTGTGTTAGCCATCTTATGGCAACTTGTTTAACTTATGTCTGTACTCAGATATTGTTACTTCCGCTGACTCGTCTATGATCGAGTACTTGTATTCGAGCCCTCGAGGCCCCTGGCTTGTATTATGATGCTTGTATGACTTATTTATGTTTTAGAGTTGTGTTGTGATATCTTCCCGTGAGTCCCTGATCTTGATCGTACACGTTTGCGTGCATGATTAGTGTACGATTGAATCGGGGGCGTCACAAGTTGGTATCAGAGCCGACTGCCTGTAGGAATCCCCCTTTCCAACTCCTTGGCCGAAGTTGAGTCTAGTCATTGCAAAACTTTTACTAACTTGGCTGTGTGCCTTACGGGCCCACTTCGCCATTGGGTGGTATTAGGATCTTTTATTCCTCGACCTATACTCTGGGACTCTGATCTCTCTTCTATTCGGGTTAAATGATTTTTGCTAAATCTAACATCAGGATCTTGTTATCACTTTCACCCGGAGAGCCCCTTATTAATGATGATCGTCTGCGGCACGTGAAGACCCTAAAGATACTCTTCGCTGTTAACCCGAGAACTTATGTTCATCGCATTTGCAATTCCCCTTCCACCGTCAACCCTTATGGATAACTACTTGCAGTTGTTATTCTTACATTCATCCCCAGTTGGTCTTGTTATTACCAGATACCTCGAAACACTCGTCGTTGTTTCGATAATCCTTTGAGCTTACCGCCTTGCTGTTCTTTGTCACCTGAATACCCCTATGGATAACTCTCGCACTTATCGAGTATCCGCTCATCCCACAATTGTTCATGTGTTTCACAATGGTCTTTGAAATACTATTCGATCCTCCAAAAATCCTCAGCAACCTATTGCTCTGGAATTTCTTGTTTGCTTTCATTATGATTAATCCCATAAGTATAGAAATCTTATTGACATTCCTTGTCATTATCATTTTGAGTCTGTTGACTCAATATGTTGCGAATGCACGCAATCATCAGTTGATCCTTTTTAAATTATCTCTCCGGCTCAGACGTCTTTCAAACATGAGCTGGTTCTCGACCAAACTATCTGTCATCGATTGTGCCTCTGGTATATTCAATTGATACGTCCTTGATCAGAACGTCTGTTTCTGATCCTTTGTTTTGGAAATCATAATTCCTTTGCATTTTAGCTTTGAATTATTCAGATGATTCCATAACCTGTTGCCTTCGCATTCCTTCCTCTTCTGGTTGATTATCGATACTCACATCAGATCCTTTGTGGACCATCAAGTCCTGTGTTGGGTTGTTATCCGACAGTGTCCTTCACATTTGATCACTTTGTGAGTTCTTCCCCTGATACATGATGCCCTTGTTAAGTTGTATCCTCTGCTTGGCCAACCATGCTCTGCTTTCGGGCTTGTGTTATTTACTCTTGAAACTTGTGGTATATGTTTCTAAGAAGCCCCTATGGGTTAAACATATGCCTTCTCTAAACCGTGTGAACCCGAAAGTTTTCACGAGTCATACTCTTCTGGTGCTTCACCAGACAAAATTTCAACACTTCAACTTCATCGAACGTGAGAAGTGAATGAAAGGTTATGCATTGGAGAAGTGGGAGTCGACCTTGAACTTGTGTTCATGCCCATGGACGCGATATATATCCTATCATGAAAGCTTCTTGTAACAATAACTATTTCCTTGATAACTAACCTATGGTATCTGTGAATTGATCCCTTGCAACCGTGGTTCCGACCATGATTGTTCTTCTTTGATCTCATTTCTCGGACAAGTTAAAACAATTGTCTTCTATGGATCAATACACCAGTCCAACCTTTACTTTGATCTTGTGTCGAGTATTACCCCCCTGATATCTCGAGATTATCATGGAACTGCATAACTTTTTATGAGTTCTTCATCAAGTGCTACCTTCCCACTAATTCCAATTTTTCGCGGGCTCTGAGTTATTGAACACTCAAAGACACCGATAACTGAACCGAGTCCGCTCTACGGTTCAACAACTCTTTAGTAAGCTTCTATAAGTACGAGTTTGTTACCCGATCACGCCATTCCTAGCCTGTTTGGCTATATCATTGTCGTGATGATTCTAACGGTGCTACATGGTCCTTATTTTCGGAGCACCAATTTTCAACGATGAACTAACCTTACGTCGATTTTCCTCGTCATACCCTTTCACCTTAAACAACAAGCTTGAGTTCGAGTTTGCGTCGTAACTGTGGTTCCAATAACCTCTTGCTTCATCATTCCTTTGACTTGATGTCGTCGCTGATTGACTACATCTGCATGAAATCTCTCGACAATTGTGTCGTGATCATCATCAACCTTATGAGCTCTTCCAGGAATTCAATTGAATTCATGAGGGGTAATACAATCCTTGCCCCTCGATGATTCATGTTCTCATCGACCACTTTATTGCCTTCCGTTCAACACAACTTGTTCATGTTTTGTGTAAACCTTGAGATCACTGCTACCCAGCAGTTGATCTTCCTTACCTCGGAAGTATTACCATCTCTTTTTGTCAAGAATGTGGTGAGAATTTCACCACCTCTTAATAATTCTTGATATCATAATACTTCTTGCCATCTTCGTTCATTCCTTGGTCCCCGTATTGTTTTCAACCGGAATACCGACAATGGAGCTATGACATGTGAATTCAAAACTTCTAGCAACCCTATTGCTTTGAAGTTAATGGTCGGTCGTTCATTCTTAGACTATTGATTATTGAATCATCATTCCGGCATTGGTCGTGCAACCCAGCCCATATTCCCGGTGCACCTCTCATCCAATGTTTAACTGTGTATGTTCTCCTCGAGCATACACCATTTTCTCATTTGATCTGACAAATGTTATCTCCTTGTTCACATAATTGTGGAAATCCATCTTTTGGAAATCTCGATGAATTGCCGTTGAGTTCACCAGACACCTCCTTGTCCTCTCCTTGGGTTAATGATGAACTCTTGTTAACGGAAATCCCTTCATAGTTCATTTCCCCGAGAATCTTACAATGTCGTCTCGTAAATTTGCGTTGCACCTTTTCTTCTCAGGAATCCTAAGTCTGAGGTATCCTGACACCAATCGGATCTGAATCTCGGTCGGATATGATGGTTGGGACAACTTTCCAAGAGTTATGATGATGATCCTTTGATGACCCGGTAACATGATGTCATGCCTAGCACCCCCCCCCCCCGGCTGGAGGACCTATCATTATAGATTCCTTTTCAGCAAGGTTATCCGTTCATCCATAGGGAAATTGTAAGACTTATTCTACAAGTTATTCCTGATGGATCCTTCGTGTTTCCAAAGTCTGATCTTCACCTGAAGACCATGTCAATGCTATCTCGAAGCATGTCAATGGTACTCCGATTTTCAACAGGAACATTTGAAGCACGATGCTAAATTTTGTTTATCATTTATCCTAACACCGTTGTATGGGTAATATCATGAGATTCCTCCCCCCTTACCTAAATGGTTGTCTACTTTATATCCTGTCATGGATATCTTGCTCTGCTTGTCCTTGGGAAGGATATACCCCTGAATTATGCGTTTTAACACATTTTCCTTTCCATTGTTCTGTTTAATCTGATATTCATATTTTTCCTTTCCATTGTTGTGTTTGACATTCTTGTGATCTATATAATCTAAGCAGTAAAAATCCACTGCTTGTGCAAACACCTCGAGGTACAACCCTGTCAGTAAGACCCTGTACTATTGTTGATGACATTCCGGTAGCCACCGATGGACGAGAACCTTACCTATTGGTCCGCCTCGTTCAACGAGCAGGAAAGTGGTTCTCTTCGTCCCTCGCCCTTGGTACCAACGTTGATGCCGACATAACTGACATGGTACTCTCTGACATGCCTTGCTATCATGACCGTGAAAGATGTCACTGCTCCTATTAAAAAAAACACACATGGTGGGCCCATAACCCACAGTTCCACAGGATCAAAACCTGACTGTCCTGTACACCCCCTATTCCCAAGGTTATTCCTCGCGCGTGGACTCGTATGTAATCCACGGGCCACTGTCCTATTGATCTATTCTGGTATTAGACGCAATACTTACTCTCGCTACTTTGAACCCCTTTCTCACTCTGGTTCAGGCTTCGAGCAACTACCTATCCGCTTGGAGCCTATTATGGTACCTTCGTACCTTACTCTCGAGGTATTTCATATGTTCAACTCGAGAGATAATCTTATACTATTTCATGGGTTAACCCTAGATTGTTTCCCTCAAAAGCATTATGTCGTAGTGAGCTGCCCCTTATCTTTTCGTAAGTACGATGGAGTTCCCGAAGAAATGACGACAAGTTTATCATGATGCATCGGAATAAAGGATTGAAGACACCAGCGAAAGGGATTAACTTCTTCGAGAAGATCCGTTAGAATATCGTAACCAGAACTTTCCCCTTACTCCCCTCTTAAATCTCGGGACGAGATTTCTTGTAGTGGAGGAGATTTGTAACGCCCGGATAATCATGCTACAGCAATCTCACGTTGATGGTGCCACGTCACCTCTGTCACTGTAGTTAATCACGGGTTAAATCAAAACCGTTTCGAAATTCAAATTCAAATTTATGATGGCAATAAAAGTTTTCAAAAATTAAAACTAAAAAGTTCGGTGGTTGTCAAATATTACATCGATAATTATGGTGGAGTGCACACATTTTTATAAAGTGTCTGAATATTCTAAAATGAATTAAAACAGAAAAGGAAAAATAAGAAAAGAAAAAAAACAAACCGAATAAATAAAGGGAGGGGGAAAACCCCTTGGCCAACTGGGCCAAACGGCCCAGCCGACCGGCCCATTGGCCCATCCGGCCCCCCCTCACTCCCTTAACC
>NC_057803.1:283504620-283505147 GCF_018294505.1 Triticum aestivum | reverse complement strand
GTCCTCACCCCCTCCTCGCCGGACGCCATGGACGCGCGCCGTCCCGCCGCTGCCCGTCGCCAGACCTCGCCGTCCCCGTCTTCCACCTCGCCGGGACCACGTTGCCGCCGAACGCCTCCTCGCCCTCCTCCTCGCCGGTCCTCCTCGACCTCCCCCGAGCCCACTGCCCCGAACCCCTACTCCGCGCCGTGAGCATCGCCCCTCTCTTCCCCCCCTCTGCTCCCGTCGCCGGATCTGACCGTGCCCGCCATCCGCGCCGAGGCCCTGGTGCCGTCCCCGATGGCCACCGGCCTCGCGCTGCTTCGCCCCGCCCACGCACGCGCTCACGGCCGCGGCCTCCGTGCCGCGACTGGGCCAGTGCCCCGCTCACTCCCCCTACCGTCTCGGCCAACCACGGTGCTCGCCGACCTGCCACCCTTCGCGGGCGCCGCCTACGGCCAGCTCGCCGTGGGTGTGCTCCGGCGAGCCACCCACCCGCAGCACCCCCCTGCGCCCCCCTGCTCCCCTCGCCCCACGCCGGCCCCTGA
>NC_057803.1:283478486-283504476 GCF_018294505.1 Triticum aestivum | reverse complement strand
GCCGGCCCCCAGCGATCCTCCGTGCGGCCGCCCGTTGCAGTGGCCGGCGACGCCTCGCCGTTTCCCCAGTTGGCCTGGGCGGGCGCCCATTCGGGCTGGCGCCCGTCGCCTGCACACCGAACCCGATAGGCCCCTAAGGGCCTATGACAAACAGGGCCCGTGCCCCATAACGTTTTTGAAAAAAAAGGAATTAAAAAAAATAGAAAAAAATGATTTAATAAAATTAATTATTAATTAATTAATGAATTAATTAAGTTAATTAATCCGGTTTAATTAATTTAATTAACTAGTTAAGTTTAATTAAACTGTAATTAGATTAACCTAAACCCAAATTAACCTAATTAGAGGATGACAGGTGGGTCCCCCCTGGACCCACATGTCAGGTTGAACAAGTCAACTCTATTGACTGCTGACGTCAGCATGACATCATGCTGACATCATAAATCAATTTTTTCGAATTAATTAATTAATTAATTAAATTCCAGAAATTAATAAAATCTTTAGAAAATCATATCTTTTAATCCGTAACTCGGATTAAAATATTTTCAACATGAAAGTTGCTCAGAACGACGAGACGAATCCGGATACGCAGTCCGTTCGTCCGCCACGCACCCCTAACATATCAAACTCGCAACTTTCCCCCTCCGGCTCCTCTGCTCGAAAACACGAAACATCGAGGATATTTTCCCGGATGTTTCCCCCTTCACCGGTATCGCCTATCCCTATGTTAGGTCACCCCTAGAACAACGTATTGCCGCGTCTTGCTTTGTGTTACATTTGATTGCTCTGTTATTTATTGTGTTCCCCCTCCGTTACTCCTTTCTGGTAGACTCCGAGACCGATGCTGATGCCACTGTGGTCGACTACGTCACCGACGACCCCTCCTTGTCTGAGCAACCAGGCAAGCCCCCCCCCTTTATCACCAGATATCGCCTACTCTTCTCTATACTGCTTGCATTAGAGTAGTGTAGCATGTTACTGCTTTCCGTTAATCCTATTCTGATGCATAGCCTGACCTTGTTACTACATCTATTGATACCTTACCTGCAATCCTAAATACCTAGTATAGGATGCTAGTTTATCATCATTGGCCCTACATTCTTGTCAGTCTGCCTTGCTATACTATTGGGCCGTGATCACTCGGGAGGTGATCACGGGTATATACTATACATACATACATACTATACAGATGGTGACTAAAGTCGGGTCAGCTCGAAGAGTACCCGCGAGTGATTCACGGATTGGGGGCTGAAAGGACCTTTGTCCCGACGGCCCTCTGTGTGGATCTTTGTGGCGGAGCGACAGGGCAGGTTAAGACCGCCTAGGAGAGAGGTGGGCTTGGCCCTGTTCGGCGTTCATGGATACTTAACACGCTTAACGAGATCTTGGTATTTGATCTGAGTTGGCTACGAGCCTATACGCACTAACCAACTACGTGGGAAAGATATGGGCACTCGGCGTCGTGGTATCAGCCGAAGCACTTCATGACGCCAGCGACTGAGTGGCGCGCGCCGGATTGGAACGTAAGCCTGCTCTTGTATTAAGGGGGCTAGTTCTGCTTTCGGCCGCGTACGCAACGTGCAGGTGTGCTATGGGCGATGGGCCCAGACCCCTGCGCGCTTAGGTTTAGACCGGCGTGCTGGCCTCTCTGTTGTGCCTAGGTGGGGCTGCGACGTGTTGATCTTCCGCGGCCGGGCATGACCCAGGAAAGTGTGTGCGGCCAAATGGGATCAAGCGTGTTGGGTAAGTTGGTGCACCCCTGCAGGGAAGTTAATCTATTCGAATAGCCGTGATCTTCGGTAACAGGACGACTTGGAGTTGTACCTTGACCTTATGACAACTAGAACCGGATACTTAATAAAACACACCCTTCCAAGTTCCACAGACAACCCGGTGATCGCTTTTCTACAGGGCGACGAGAGGAGGATCGCCGGGTAGGGTTATGCTATGCGATGCTACTTGGAGATGCTGCTTGGAGATGCTACTTGAAGATGCTACTTGGAGGACTTCAATCTACTCTCTCCTACATGCTGCAAGACAGAGGCTGTCAGAAGCGTAGTCTTCGACAGGATTAGCTATCCCCCTTTTATTCTGGCATTCTGCAGTTCAGTCCACCGATATGGCCCTTTACACATATACCCATGCATATGTAGTGTAGCTCCTTGCTTGCGAGTACTTTGGATGAGTACTCACGGTTGCTTTCTCCCCCCTTTTTTCCCCTTTCCTTTCTTTCTGGTCGACGCAACCAGATGCTGGAGTCCAGGAGTCAGACGCCACCGTCGACGATGACCCCTACTACGCTGGAGGTGCCTACTACTACGTGCAGCCCGCTGACGACGTCCAGGAGTAGTTAGGAGGATCCCAGGCAGGAGGCCTGCGCCTCTTTCGATCTGTATCCCAGTTTGTGTTAGCCATCTTATGGCAACTTGTTTAACTTATGTCTGTACTCAGATATTGTTGCTTCCGCTGACTCGTCTATGATCGAGTACTTGTATTCGAGCCCTCGAGGCCCCTGGCTTGTATTATGATGCTTGTATGACTTATTTATGTTTTAGAGTTGTGTTGTGATATCTTCCCGTGAGTCCCTGATCTTGATCGTACACGTTTGCGTGCATGATTAGTGTACGATTGAATCGGGGGCGTCACACAGCCGGCCCAGGCGACAGCGCCACGGGGTCAGCCGGCCTAGGGGATAGCACCGCGGGGTCAGCCGGGCCAGGCAAAAGTGAGGTTGCCGACCCAGGCGACGTGGGCGCCCCATCGGATCCACGTGCATGGGACATGCACGCTCGATCATCGCCGGGAACAGCCAGCGTAGCAGAGGGAGTAGCCGGTGTAGTGGCAGCTGGCGCAATTGAGGCCTCATTATCATCATCAAGAAGCTCAAGTCGAGCACCTCATCCAGTCCCTGCACCATGGTTAGGTAACAACAGAGGAGAATATGCAACATCTGATCAGGCAAAACTGGAAAAGAGTGCAACTCGATGATGGGAGTATTAGTGGATGATGTGAGCATGGAAAAAGGGAAGACGGTCTCATCAAACACAACATCACGGGAAATGTAAACATGATTCGTCGGAATGTGGAGACACTTGTAACCTTTGTGGAGAGGACTGTACCCAAGGAACACACTTTTTTTGATCGATACTCAAGTTTATGCTTATTGTATGGACGAAGATGCGGCCAACACGCACAACCGAACACTTTGAGAAAGGAGTAATCTGGAGTTTCATGAAGCAAAACTTCTAGAGGAGACTTCATGTGAAGAAGTCTTGTGGGAATCATGTTTATCAAAAAACAAGTAGTAACAAAAGCGTCACTCCAGAACCGAAAAGGGACAAAGGCATGTGCAAGAAGTGTTAGACCAGTTTCAACTATGTGACGGTGCTTGTGCTCAGCTGCACCGTTCTGCTGATGTGTATGAGGACAAGACACATGGCGTGAGATGCCAAGCTTTTGAAAGAAGGTGTTAAGATTATGATATTCACCCCCCCCCCCCAGTCAGATTGAACATTGATACTGTTGTGCTTAAGCAATCACTCAATATATGCTTGAAATTGCATAAAGACATGAAACACATCAGATTTGCGCTTAATAAGATAAATCCAAGTAAATCGACTGAAAGCATTGATGAAACTGACATAATAGTTGTGACCACTAACAGAAGTTTGGGCATAGCCCCACACATCTGAAAACACAAGTTCGAGAGGAGCCTTGACAACATGACTTGATACAGAAAAAGGCAACTGATGACTCTTGCCTTGTTGATAGGCATCACACACTAGAAACTCCTTATTACTTGACTCAACAGGAAGACTATGACGATGAAGCACATGGCGCACAATGGGAGTGGCAGGGTGGCCAAGGCGAGAATGTCACTGCGATGATGACACCCGAACACCACTGAAAACTTGAGATACTCATGGCACATCAAGCGCATATAATCCATCGTGAGCTCGACCACTAAGTAGAACGTTCCTCGTGTCCCGGTCCTTAACAAAAAATTGGAAAGGGTGAAACTCAACAAACACATTGTTTTCACGAGTTAATTTAGGAACCGAGAGTGAACTATGTGTGACTGAAGGAACACGAAGGACATCAAGAAGACACAAGGTTTTAGTGGTACGCAAAAGAAGAAATGCCTGACCAACATGTGAGATGGGCATACCTGATCCATTGGCAGTGTGGACTTGATCATGACTGGTGTAGGACTGGCGAGTGGTCAGCTTGTCAAGCTGGCTCGTCAAATGGTCCATGGCGCATGTGTCCATGTACCAGGCAGGATCCACAGAATATGAAGGAGTGAACCCAGGCTCCTATGTAGCAAGAGCAGCTTGCTTCTCGTTACCCTTCCCATTGTTCCCAATGCCAAGGAAATCACGTTTGAAGCGACGATGGCATAGAGATGCCAAGTGCCCCTCAATGCCGCAGAGCTGACACTCAACCCCACCACCACATGCCTTGCAGTGTAGCGGCTTGCGGCCAGCCGTCGGAGGAGGTGGAGCGGGCGGACGGGGCTGGTTGCCCGCGGACGGCGGCATTTTCGGCTTAGCACCACGGGCACCCCCGTGGAGAGCAGTGTTTGTAGAAGGGCACTCCATGTAGACTCCGACGGAACGGCGGGCAGCGAGCCGCTGTTCGGTGCTGAGGAGGCGTGCATAGAGGTCGCGAGGCGGCATTGGCAGTGTCACGTCCATTGATGTTTTCGACAAGAAAATCATAGTCCTCATCAAGCCCACTGAGAATGAACGAAGTAAACTCCTCATCACGGAGAGGCTTCCCAATGGATGACAGTGTATCAGCCAAATTTTTGACCTTGTTAAAGAATGTCGTGACGGAGAGATCATTTTTCTTAACCTCACCCAGCTGGTTACAAATGGAAGAAGAACGTGCCAGCGACTGCTAGGAGAAGCTGGAGTCGAGCGTGGCCCATGCATCCCTCGACGTCGCGGCAAAAACCACCATGCCGGCCACGGAGGGAGTGAGCGAGGACTGAATGGCACCCAGAATAGCTTCATCCTGAGCGATCCACCGACGATGGGCAGGGTTGGAAACCATGACGGAGCCACCAGCGGCCGAGGGCACCGGAACCATGGTCGGAGGACACGGCAGCGTACCATCGACATACCCCTCAAGGTAGTGACTACACATGAGCGGCAACACCTGAGCGTGCCACAGAAGGTAGTTATCAGTAGAGAGCTTCACCGTCACCAGGTAAGCGAAGTGGAACGGTCCTGGTTCAGCTACCGATGCGAAGAGCTGCGAGTCATATGTCGGAGGAGCACTATATGGAATCAGCGCATCGGCCGACGGAAGCACACGCTAGTGTTGATGATGACCGTAGGGCGTCGTAGGAGGTACGTCGTAGGACTGCAGCGGCGCGACGTATGGCACAGAGGCAGCGTAGGGCGCCGTAGAGGATGGGGCATACGGCGACGACACGACGTACGACGCTGGATACGGCCCGCCGTAGGGCACCACGGAGGACAGAGGATACGGCGCCGGCACGACGTACGGCGACGGATACGGCCCGCCGTAGGGCACTTGGACGGCGGCACCACGGGGGCTTGGAGCCGGCGGCGCATCATGAGACGAAGTCCCGCCGTAAGGCAGCTGCGTAGAGGCGCCATAGTTCGACACCAAGGATGCATCATGGGGCAATTGCGCGGGATCATAGGAGTTCGGCGCCAGGGATGCATCACAGGAGAGCGACGCATCACGGGCGAGCGAAGGATGGATCGCGGGCGATCGAGGCGCTGATGGTCGCGATCCCGATGTAGTCGGACGGGCCCAGGCGAGCGGGGTGGACGCCATGAACGGCGATTCCGTCGCCAGGGTTGACGGAGGCGGCACGGCGACGGCGGCCGACGCGGCAGCGGCAGAGGAGGCGGAAGCACGACGCGGATCGAACGCGTCGTCTGATACCATGTTAGACAAATTAGGGTTTGGAACAATGCTCGATACCCTTAGTAGGTACGGCTGTCATTTATTTATAAGAGGGAACCGTACAAATACAGGTTATGTTACAATACGTATATCTACTATATACTTAGTCTAACATCCTGTCATCCATGCATACACAGTAGTTAATGCATATTAAAGTTTGAGTAATTTTGTAAACTACGATATACAGTCCTCCATTCACCTTCTACCTTGATTGATGAGATTTCAGATTTAAGCCTTATAAACGAAAAGAAGGGAGTAACTGAACAAATAAGGACTTACAAGAAAATTAATTAGCTTGTGCCACTCCGAGGAGCATTCAAATTAGCTTGTGCCAAGGAACAAACAAGAACAACACTCCCCTTTGCTAACGACGATTCATCTATTTTATTCCTAACCAAACTAACCGATTGTTTGGTTTCGTTTTGCTTCAGTAAACAAATGCCTAGGCTAAGAGCATTTTTAGCAGATCCCACAACATGTCGTTCCAGAAAATCATTTACGGTATTCCATAAATGTTCTTTGTAGGACACCGGCGCACAGCTAGAACATATCTTGTATATCGATCTTGCAAATTTAAACATACTAGTTTGCGCTAAAACATCTCGCCAAAGTTCGTCACAAGCATAGCATAGTATAGGAGAGTTCATCACATGCATAGCATAGGGGAGTTTTTAATACAGTCCGAAATTAAACACGCATAGCATAGATCTACTCGTCGCGAAGGAGCTGGTGCCGCGGGTGTGCCTTGCCTCCCTCTATTTGTCTGATGTGGGAGGGCGGACGAAGGAGCTGCCAGCCTTGTCATTGTGGAGGCGCTTGCGGTCGCCATACCCAGAACCCACAGACGACATCTCCGGCAAGATCCGGCGGAGAAATGCAAAGGAAAAGGTGACCGGAGGAGAAGGGATTTGATGCCGGAGGAAGGAGCTTTGCAGCGGAGGAGGGTGGGAGGTTTGTGGGACGGGAACCCTAAACTGCGTCTGAGAAAACGGGAGTGGTTACAGTCCTCCTCTAGAAATTTTATGAGTCGACCCTTTTTTAACGGATCTGAGAGCAACTCCAACGGGACGACCCAAACGAACATGCGCTTTGTCCGTTTTTTCGTCCGTTTGGGTTGGCCAGGCGGACGTGCGCGTCCGCATTCTTAAATGGGCCGGCTTGACCGCCCAACGGAGAGGCTGACCCAAATGTGCCAGCGTGAAAAAAAACAGCTCGCACAAAATAAACATAATTAAACATAAGTGGCCGGTCAACCACCGGCCAAAGTCCACTTAAACCTAATTAAACATTAATTAAAACATAAAAAAGTCTTCGGCGCCCCACACGCTGCCCTAGACGTCGTCGTCCTTGCCCTTGTCCTTGCCGTCGACGGCGCCATCGCCATCGCCGGTGAGGTCGATGAAGACGGGAGCAGGGCCAGCCCATCCGAACGCCGCCTGGTACGCTGCTAGGGCAGCCTCCTCCGGCGTCTGCTGGGTGGCGGCATTGTGGCTAGCTGCACGCGCTCCTCCTGCTCTTCCTCCTCGAGCCGGAGCGCCTCCACGTCGCGCTGGAGCATGGCCTCGCAGCGCATCTGCTTCTCGTCGTTGATCTTCTTCTGGCGGATTCAGTGCGTCTTCCAGCGCTATGGTGGGCGGCCTCCTGCGCCGGCGTCGCGGCGAAGTGGACAGGAGGTGCGCTCACCCACTCGCGGTACTGGCACGTCCATGAGTAGGCCTCCTCCGGCCAAGTGGATGGAGGAGGGAGCGCTTTCGCGTCGGCTCCAGCTCCGGCTCCGGCTTGGGCTCGACGGGCGGCGACGGTGGCGGCGGCGGCAAGAACAACGGGGTGTGGACGGAGTCCCCGCCACGGATAGGGCAAGGGCTTGCTCCAGCCCATCCCAGTGCGCGTCCTCCTCGAGGCGGCTAGCCTCCAACGCGTGTTGCAGGGCCTCCTCAAGGGCGGCTTGGTACTCCGCCCCTGCCTCCATGTCCTCCGGCTCTACCTGCGGGGGTGGCGGTGGGAACGATGGCGGGACGACGTCGACGCCTACACGCCGTTGCTCCTCGTGTTCGAGGGCGAACCAAGCCTCCCAGTTGGGAGAGTCCGCGGCGTACTCAGGCAGCCGACGCTGCTCCGATGTGAGCTGCGCGCGGCGCCTGCGCACCTCCTCGTCGTGCGCCCACTGGCTCCGCGGAACCGCCGACACCGGGCTCCGCTGCGGATCCACGTGCCAATGGTGCGGCAGCGTGACGTCGGGGTAGGGCAGCGACTGTCTGTACTCCCAGTGCCACCACGCTTGATGCACCGGGATGTGTAGGCACCGGCGACCTGGGCGGAAACGCGCCGGCGTCTGAGGAGGAGGGGGAGGAAAGTATGGGAGGACGAGGCGCCGTGGGTGCCTTTGCCCTTGCCCTTACCGTTGCTGCTGCCGAAGAGGCCCATGGCGCACTAGGGTTTACTGTCGTCGACGAGGAAGCAAAGGGACTGGTGAGGGGCCAGATGTGGATGGAAGTGGAGGAGGCCGGCCCCCGCCGCACGCGTGCTTAAAAAAAGACGCTTCCACTAGCTGACTAATGGGCCCGCTGTTGGTGGTCGTTATAAATAAGACAACGGACGGCGGATGGGTGGCCTACAAGTGGGGATACGGCGGACGCTGAGGAGACGCGCGGCGCGTCCGCGCCGACGCATTTCAGACACCATTTTAAATCGGAAATGGATCGATGCAAATATAACGCCAACATGATTTGTTTTTGGGTTGATGTGTTTGATCTTCATTTTTATTCATGCCAATCCAAACAAACACAAGCAGACAAAATGCATTTAGTTGCTCTGATCGAGCCTGTTTTTAGGCTCGTCATGTAAACCGTCCCGTAAAACGCAGTTCGCCGGAATTGCTATATATGAGTACCCCTCCCATATAAAACCCTCCCGACTTGTCGTTCTCTCTTCACTGAGCTGCATTCTCTATTTTTCTCTCGACTCAAACCTTATCCCCCAAACACGATCAACCCAATCGTCCCCATGGCGGCCACGCTCTTCTCCATCTCCCCCATGTTCCTCTCCCTCCCCTCGTCCTCCTCCTCATTTAAGCAGGCCCCCTCCGCATTCTTTCCCTCGAAGACCCCGCAGCACCGCGCCCTCGCCTCCGCTGGCTGGAGGCACCCGCTCGCTTCCTTGGCCGTGTCCGTGTCGTCAGATGTCGAGACGGAGGTCGCCCAGGAGTTCTCGGAGGACCTAAGGGTGTTCGTTGGCAACCTCCCCTTCAGCGTCGACAGCGCTCAGCTAGCCGGCCTATTCGAGCAGGCTGGCTCCGTTGAGATGGTCGAGGTACTATATAGATTGGTTGCCTCGTTACATTCTGGGCACTGATTCATATGTACGATATGTTCCTACTTCAGGGAAGTTGAGGGCCCGTGTGTGTGAAACTAGAAATGGTTTGGTCGTTTGGTGTCTTATTAACTAATTTTTGTGCTTTACATTTAGCTCACGGGAAATCATGCGTGTAACTGAGGGAATTTTAGGCCTTTTCTGAATACCTATAGCAGTACTAGCGTGCGAAACATAGAAGTTTATTAACAAAAATATTGCTGTTTCCTCACACGCTGATGATGTCTAAGAATGTGCTAATAAATTGGTCAATAAAGCAAAGCCTTGTCAAAAAAGCCAAATTAATAAAAAAATTAAAGGAGGAAGACCCCGGGCCTTTGCATCTCGACGATGCATGCAGCCACTTTATTAATTATTCACAAAATCTTATAAAGTAATACATCAATAAGTCTCAAGCCACCATTTGTCGCTACTCCTATCCACTTGATGAAGGGGTGCCGATAGTCCAAGCCGAATACCAAATAGACCTCGCAGCAAAGCCTAACATCTAAAACCGGAGGCCCCAACCAAGCCACATTGCCGGGTCTGGGGCACACACCGGTTCGGTGCACTCTTAGAGGCGGCCGCCACCATCTTCCACTGATCCATCTTCAGAGCAGTTATTGACGGATCTACCTTGCCAGGTCTGCCGTCGACATCACCATGACGCCAGACAGCGCAATCCTCCTGCGCAAGTTCGTCTACACGCATCGAACGGTGACACTCCATAGCGCCATGTTGCCGAGATCCGACGTCGTCAATGCGGAGGAAGTAACACCGCTCCACCTCTAAGCCCCTCCAGTCAGCACCTCTTGCATCGCCGGCCACCTGCCGTGATGCCATGCAAGTCCAACCCTGGGAAATCACGCAGGGAATCACGATCTTCAAGACGACGCCCTCGGGAGGGGAAATGACGTGAATCGACGCCATTGTCTGGCCCTGCAACGCAGGACCTAGGCTTTCACCCGAAAAAAGTGGCCCGAGAGTGGAAGAGGTCGGAGAGCTCCACGACGGCCCCCAGGAGGAAAGCGACATCTGCAGACGCTGTGTCGTTGGCTTTCGCCCGGAGCCACGGTACCTCCGCACCCTCACGCTGCCGGATGAAGATGGGGGAACACCAGCGTGGCCGGCATGCGAACCCACTAGCCCAAGCACCTGCTGCACGGCGATGGCGCAATCACTACGCAGGACCACCAACCTCACCGCCGGCCAGAGCCAACGGGCTAGATCGGGACGCCGTCGCATCGAGGCAGCCACGAGCAGCCGCCAGGCCATCAGCCGTGAGAGGACGCCGAGTCGGGTAGCCACCATGCTGGCCGGAGAAGCCGAGGACGAGCGTCCCACCACCACGGGCTCACACCGCAAGCCGAGGCCGCCGCGCGCGCGGAGAGCCTCGCCGCCGCCATCCTCCGGCGTGTGCTTCGCCCGGCGGACTGATCCGGCGGCGGCGGGAGGGGGGAGTCGTACTGAAGGGGGGACGGCGGCAGAGCAGGTATGGCCCCCCAAGCCGCCCTAGGGATGACGCGGGGTCAGATTGGGTGCCCACTTTTGGAGTTCCACTCTGTTCTGATTGATTATTGCACATGGCGGATCAGAAATGTCAGACCTATAGCCCAATTCAAATCGTAGCATGCTTAACTGCTTTGCTTTATTGTCACAGGTCATCTATGACAAATTGACTGGACGAAGCCGTGGATTTGGGTTTGTAACTATGTCTACTGTCGAAGAGGTTGAGGAGGCAGTTGAGCGGCTCAATGGCTATGTGAGCACTCATTTATTCCTTTAAAAGCATTGTTTCTAACCTGCTACTGCTTTTGCCCTCTTGTTTCATCTTTTATTGTTTGTAAGCTACTTTCGTTATGTTTTTACAGGTTTCCTGATTGGTTCAGCTTGTTATGTTTCTCCTTGGTTCTGCAGTTCCAACCTCTTGTTTCTTCCTGAGAAATACAGTTCAGAGTTTTAGATAAAATTGTTAGTTAGTTTAGCTTTTGTTGCTTGACCTAACTGTACGATTTCTATACTAGGATGTGTAGTTGTATGCTTGAGTAATTGGCTGACCTCATCTCTAATATCAGGTACTTGATGGGAGAAGTTTGAAGGTGAATTCAGGGCCGCCACCACCCAGGGACCAATCCTCACCAAGAGGATTTAGAGAGCAATCAGGCGGATTCAGGCAGCAATCCTCACGTGGGCCTGGTGGTGGGGACAATAGGGTCTATGTGGGTAATCTTTCTTGGAATGTCGATGACTCAGCTCTTGCAAACTTATTCAATCAGCAAGGGAGTGTCTTGGGGGCCAGAGTCATCTATGACAGGGAGAGTGGGAGGTCAAGGGGATTTGGTTTTGTCACATATGGTACCAGTGATGAAGTTGAGAAAGCAGTATCTAATCTTGACGGCTCTGTGAGTTTTCACTCATTTAACTGGCTGCTTACACCTGTGACCCTTCATTATTGTTCTTTCAGCGTGGTGCTAAATGAGTTTCTTTTTCCTGTTCCACAGGACTTGGATGGAAGACAGATCCGTGTTACAGTAGCAGAAGTGAGACAACCTAGGCGAGAATATTAAAAATCCTATTTTAGATGAAGCGAAGCGGAACTATGTAATGCTGCCAGGTTTTTGCCCTCTAGTACACGTTTCGGTGACGAGCCTGTAGAGTTGGTTTCCTCGCAGTGCGTGGACTCCCTTCCCTCCTTCCCGGTCTCCTGTAACAGAATCTGCTAATTTCCTGTTATGCACCCGGTTCAACAAATGAAGATGCCGCTAAGCCTGTGGTTAGTGTCCTTCCTAGTCTCATGTAACAGAATCTGCTAATTTTCTGTTATGCACCCGGTTCAAAAAAAGAAGATGCCGCTAAGCCTGTGGTTAGTGTCAGGTACGAATTATATTTTTGTTCTTCATTGTCATTCATTCTAGTGTAACATATGAGATATGTATGATTTGATTTCAACCATCATATTGCTTCTGGCTCCATCATTGTAACGCCCATCATTGTAACACCCTGATTTAATCATACACTAATCATATGTATAAATGTGTATGATCAAGATCAGAGACTCATAGAAAGATATTACAACACAACTCTAGATACAAATAAAATAATATAAACTTTATATTACAAGCCAGGGGCCTTGATGACTCGAATACATAAGCTTGGATATAAACGAGTCAGCGGAAGCAACAATTTCTGAGTACAAACATAAGTTAAACAAGTTTACTTTAAGAAGACTAGCACAAACATCTACGATGATCGAAACGGCATTACCTTATGCCCCGAACCTTCTAACTACTCCTGGTCGTCGGTGGTCTCCACGTAGTAGTAGACACCCTCAGGGTGGTAGTAATAGTCGTCGGTGGCGGCATCTCGCTCCTAAGATCCGTTATCTAATTGCAACAATCGGGTATGGGGAAAAGAGGTAGCAAAGCAACTGTGAGTACTCATCTAAAGTACTTGCAAGACTTACATCAGAACTATACTAAGCATGCATTGGTATCAAAAAAATTGGGCTATATCTTTGGATTGAAGTACAAAAATGCCTAAAGAGAAGGGGAAAGCCTAGCCTATCGAAAACTAGCATCTTCAATGTAACGATCAAACCTCGAAGAATTTGAGTCTCTGTGATTACTGTGCTAGTCCCTGGATCGATTCACAAGCACACACAGTATAGATGAATAACAGAATAACAAGTGCATCATTTATTACAACGTATGATCCAGAATGCATAAAAATAAAACAATCTGCATAGCACATAGCTAGTTTTATTTAATCAAACAACGAAAAGTAGCAGAAAATAACGACTGAGTCCCATCATAGCCCACTGGCGATGCTGAGTGCAGACTCGCGACCCTAACGGTACCTTACTCTTCGTCTGAAAATCCTGCAACATGAGACGTTGCAGCCGTATAGATCAATACTTTGAATGTATTGGCAAGTTACATAGGGGTAATAATAAAGCAGACCTATATGTATTTGCATAGTATAACAAAAGAAAGCCTTGATAGTTATTTTTGCAGGAAGCTAATTTTGTCCTCGTAACTACCTAATAGTCAATTTTCATTTAATTTATTTGTTACTAGGTTGAATTGGCAAGTCCAACTCCAACCTATCCATTATTAAGTTTCCCACAAATTTATTAAGTGTCACATTTGTCAAGATCATCCAACAACTGTAATGGCATAGTGGCTCAAATTTGCCCATAACCGGAGGCATGGTTAATCTTAATTAATTTTTAACACTCTGCCGAGTTTAGTACGCTTTACCCACTAGACCCAATCCGAAGATTCAGACGAAGTCTTTCAGAAACAGTCACCTAGTCCCATAGGAGGTCCATCCCAATTATCATATCTACATCTACTGGCACATCAGGGTAAGGTTTCTGCAAATGATCAACTAACCCAAAGCCCATTTAGCCAGTGGCCGTACATGGAAGCTACTAGTCACTAAGTCTGTCTAATCTTTTTCAACCTGGGCGGCATTCCACTTACATTCAGAGGGTATAAACCATGATGTTCTTGAAACCATCCTAGCAATACCACTTCCGCCTAGTGGTGAATTAAATCCTTAGTTACTGAAGAAATATGCCCTAGAGGCAATAATAAAGTTGTTATTTTAAATTTCTTTATTCATGATAAATGTTTATTATTCATGCTAGAATTGTATTGATTGGAAACCATAATACATGTGTGAACACATAGACAAACACTATATCCCTAGTGAGCCTCTACTTGACTAGCTCATTGATCAAAGATGGTTAAGGTTTTCTAACCATGGACATGAGTTGTCATTTGATAGCGAGATCACATCATTAGGAGAATGATGTGATGGACAAGACCCATCCGTTATCTTAGCATAATGATTGTTCAGTTTTATTGCTATTGCTTTCTTCATATCAAGTACATATTCCTTTGACTATGAGATTATGCAACTCCCGAATACTGGAGGAATGCCTTGTGTGCTATCAAACGTCACAACGTAACTGTGTGATCATCAAGATGCTCTACAGGTATCTCTGAAGGTGTTTGTTGAGTTGGCATAGATCGAGATTAAGATTTGTCACTCTGAATATCGGAGAGGTATCTCTAGGCCCTCTTGGTAATACACGTCATAAGCTTGCAAGCAAACGACTAAGGAGCTGGTCACGAGGTGATGTATTACGGAACGAGTAAAGAGACTTGCCGGTAACGAGATTGAACTAGGTATGCAGATACCGACGATCGAATCTCGGGCAAGTAACATACCGATAGACAAAGGGAATAACGTATGTTGTCATAACAGTTCGACCGACAAAGATCTTCTTAGAATATGTAGGAGCCAATATGAGCATCAAGGTTCCACTATTGGTTATTGACCGAAGAGGTGTCTCGGTTATGTCTACATAGTTCTCAAACTCGTAGGGTCCGCACGCTTAACGTTCGATGACGATATTGTATTATATGAGTTATGTGATTTGGTGATCGAATGTTGTTCGGAGTCCCGGATGAGATCACAGACATGATGAGGAGTCTCAAAATGGTCGAGAGGCAAACATTGATATATAGGACGATAGTATTCGGACAACAGAAGTGTTCCGGAGTGTATCAGGTATTTATCGGAGTACTGTAGGGGTTACCGGAACCCTCAGGGGGAATATATGGGCCATGAGAGGGGAGCACACCAGCCCACAAGGGGTGGCGCGCCCCCCTATGGCATGTGGCCTAATTGGAGAAGGAAAAATGAGGGTTCGGCCCCCTTCCTTTCTCTCTTCCCCCTTCCCTTTCTTCAGTGAAAAAAAAGGAGGCGCCACTTGGGGAAACCCCAAGTAGGATTCGGATCCTACTTGGGGCGCCCCCCTGGCTGCCTCTCCTCCCCTCCCACCTATGTATATGTGGGGAGGGGGCCTAGAATATACATCATCAATTGTTAGCAGTGTGCGGCGCCCCCTCCATAGTTTACACCCCCCGGTCATATTCTCGCGGTGCTTAGGCGAAGCCCTGCGCGGATCACTTCACCATCACTGTCACTGCACCGTCATGCTGACGGAACTCATCTACTTCCTCGATGTCTTGCTGGATCAAGAAGATGAGGGACGTCACCGAGCTGAATGTGTGCAGAACTCCGAGGTGTCGTACGTTCGGTGCTTGATCGGTCGGAGCTAGAAGAAGTTCGACTACATCAACCGCGTTGTCAAACGCTTCCGCTTTCATTCTACGAGGGTACGTAGACACACTCTCCCCCTTGTTGCTATGCATCTCCATGGATAGATCATTGCGTGTGCGTAGATTTTTTTTGTTTTTCCATGCAAGGTTTCCCAATAGTGGCATCCGAGCCAGATCTATGCGTAGATGATATGCACGAGTAGAACACAAAGAGTGGTGGGCAGTGATAGTTATACTACTTACCACCAACGTCTTATTTTGATTTGGCGGTATTGTGGGATGAAGCGGCCTCGGCCAACCTTACATGTCCACGCACATGAGACCAGTTCCACCGACAGACATGCAACTAGTTTTGCATAAAGGTGGCTGGCGGGTGTCTGTTCTCCTACTTTAGTTGAATCAAATTTGACTGTGGCCGGTCCTTGAAGAAGGTTAAAACAATAAACTTGACGAAACACCATTGTGGTTTTGATGCGTAGGTAAGGACGGTTCTTGCTAGAAGCCCGTAGCAGCCACGTAAAACTTGCAACAATAAACTAGAGGACGTCTAACTTGTTTTTGCAAGGCATGTTCTGATGTGATATGGTCAAGACATGATGTGATAAAGGTTATTGTATGAGATGATCATGTTTTGTAAGATATCCGACAACCGGCAGGAGCCTTATGGTTATCTCTTTATTGTATGAAATGCAAACGCCATGTAATTGTTTTACTTTATCAACACGTGTTAGCAATAGTTGTAGAAGCAATAGTTGGCGAGACAACCACGACGCTACGATGAAGATCAAGGTGTCGAGCCGGTGACGATGGAGATCACGACAATGCTTTGGAGATGGAGATCAAAAGCACAAGATGATGATGGCCATATCATGTCACATATTTTGATTACATGTGATATTTATCTTTTATGCATCTTATTTTCTTAGTACGGTGGTAGCATTATAAGATGATCCCTTAACTAAATTTCAAGGTATAAGTGTTCTCCCTGAGTATGCACCGTTGCGATAGTTCATCATGTTGAGACACCACATGATGATCGGGTGTGATGGACTCTACGTTCACATACAACGGGTGCAAGATAGTTTTGCACATGCAGAATGCTCGGGTTAAACTTGACGAGCCTAGCATGTACAGACATGGCCTCGAAACACTAGAGACCTAAAGGTCGAACATGAATCATATACTAGATATGATTAACATAGAGATGTTCACCATTGCTGACTACTCCATCTCACGTGATGACCGGACATGGTTTAGTTGATTTGGATCACATATCATTTAGATGACTTGAGGGATGTCTATCTAAGTGGGAGTTCTTAAGTAATTTGATTAATTGAACTTAATTTATCATGAACTTAGTCATGATAGTATTTGCATATCTATGTTGTAGATCAATGGCCCGTGCTACCGTTCGCCTAAATTTTAATGCGTTCCAAGAGAAAGCTAAGTTGAAAGATGATGGTAGCAACTACACGGACTGCGTCCGTAACTTGAGGATTATCCTCATTGTTGCACAGAAGAATTATGTCCTTGATGCACCGCTAGGTGAAAGGCCTGCTGCAGGAGCAGATGCTGATGTTTTGAATGTCTGGCAAGCTCGATCTGATGACTACTTGATAGTTCAGTGTGCCATGCTTCACGGCTTAGAATCGGGATTTCAAAGACGTTTTGAACGTCCTGGAGCATATGAGATGTTCCAGGAGTTGAAGTTAATATTTCAAGCAAATTCCCGAGTTGAGAGATATGAAGTCTCCAACAAGTTCTATAGCTGCAAGATGGAGGAGAACAGTTCTGTCAGTGAACACATACTCAGAATGTCTGGATATCATAATCACATGACTCAGCTGGGAGTTAATCTTCCAGATGATAGTGTTATTGACAGAATTCTCCAATCACTGCCACCAAGCTATAAAGGCTTCGTGATTAATATAATATGGAAGGGATGGAGAAGACAATGCCTGAGCTCATCGCAATGCTCAAAGCTGTGGAGGTAGAAATCAAGAAGGAGCATCAAGTGTTGATGGTTAACAAGACCACTAGTTTCAAGAAAAAAGGGCAAGGGAAAGAAAGGGAACTTCAAGAAGAATGGCAAGCAAGTTGCCACTCCCGGGAAGAAGCCCAAAGCTAGACCTAAGCCTGAAACTGAGTGCTTCTACTTCAAATGAACTGGACACTCGAAGCGGAACTGCCCCAAGTATTTGGCGGATAAGAAGGATGGCAAACTGAACAAAGGTATATTTGATATACATGTTATTGATGTGTACCTTACTAATGCTCGTAGTAGCGCCTGGGTATTTGATATTGTTCGGTTGCTCATATTTGTAACTCGAAACAGGAGCTACAGATTAAACGAAGATTGGCTAAGGACGAGGTGACGATGCGCGTCAGGAATGGTTCCTAGGTCGATGTGATCGCCATAGGCACGCTACCTCTACATCTACCTTCGGGATTAGTTTTAGACCTAAATAATTGTTATTTGGTGCCAGCGTTGAGCATGAACATTATATCTGGATCTTGTTTAGTGCGAGACAGTTATTCATTTAAACCAGAGAATAATGGTTTTTCTATTTATATGAGTAATATCTTTTATGGTCATGCATCCGTGAAGAGTGGTCTATTTTTGTTGAATCTGGATTGTGGTGATACACATATTCATAATATTGATGCCATAAGATGCAAAGTTGATAATGATTGTGCAACATATTTGTGGCACTGCCGTTTAGGTCATATTGGTGTAAAGCGCATGAAGAAACTCCATGCAGATGGGCTTTTGGAATCACTTGATTATGAATCATTTGATACTTGCGAACCATGCCTCATGGGCAAGATTACTAAAACTCTGTTCTCCGGAACAATGGAGCGAGCCAATGACTTATTGGAAATAATACATACCGATGTATGCGATCCGATGAGTGTTGAGGCACATAGTGGGTATCATTATTTTCTGACCTTCACAGATGATTTGAGTAGATATGGGTATATCTACTAAATGAAACACAAGTCTGAAACATTTGAAAAGTTCAAAGAATTTCAGAGTGAAGTGGAGAATCATCGTAACAAGAAAATAAAGTTTCTACGATCTGATCGTGGAGGCGAATATTTGAGTTACGCGTGTGTCCTTCATTTAAAACAATGTGGAATAGTTTCACAACTCACGCCACCTGGAACACCACAGCGAAATGGTGTGTCTGAACATCGTAACCGTACTTTATAGATATGGTGCGATCTATGATGTCTCTTACCGATTTACCACTATCGTTTCGGGGTTATGCATTAGAGACAGCTGCATTCACGTTAAATAGGGCACCGTATAAATCCGTTGAGATGACACCGTATGAACTATGGTTTGGCAAGAAACCTAACCTGTCATTTTTTAAAGTTTGGGGGTTGCTACACTTATGTCAAAAGGCTTTAGCCTAATAAGCTCGAACCCAAATCTGAAAAGTGCGTCTGATACCCTAAGGAAACAATTGGGTACACCTTCTACCATAGATCCGAAGGCAAGATTTTTGTTGCCAAGAATGGAACCTTTCTAGAGGAGTTTCTCTCGAAAGAAGTGAGTGGGAGGAATATAGAACTTGATGAGGTAATTATACCTTCTCCCGAATTGGAAAGTAGTTCATCATAGAAATCAGTTCCAGTGATCTTGATACGTCCATTTTGCGTCATGCTTTTATGTTAATATTTATTGCATTATGGGCTGTTATTTCACGTTATGTCACAATACTTATGGCTATTCTCTCTTATTTTACAAGGTTTACCATGAAGAGGGGGAATGCCGGCAGCTGGAATTCTGGCTGGAAAAGGAGCAAATATTGGAGACCTATTCTGCGCAACTCCAAATGTCCTAAAACTCCACGGAATATCTTAAAATAAATAACGAAAAATCATCGCCAAAGATGAAGGCCAGGGGGCCCACACCCTACTCACGAGGTTGGGGGGCGCGCCCCTCCCCCCTAGGCGTGCCCCCCTACCTCGTGGGCCCCTTGGTGGCTCTCCGACGCCCATCTTCTCCTATATGAAGTCTTTCGATGAGAAAAAAAATCAAAAAGCAACCTTTCGGGACGAGACTCCGCCGCCACGAGGCGGAACCTTGGCGGAACCAATCTAGGGCTCCGGTAGAGCTGTTCTGTCGGGGACACTTCCCTCCGGGAGGGGGAAATCATCACCATCGTCATCACCAACGTTCCTCTCATCGGGAGAGGGCAATCTCCATCAACATCTTCACCAGCACCATCTCATCTCCAAACCCTAGTTCATCTCTTGTATCCAATTCTTGTCTCTAAGTCCGGGATTGGTGCTAGTAGGTTGCTAGTAGTGTTGATTACTCCTTGTAGTTGATGCTAGTTGGTTTACTTGGTGGAAGATCATATGTTCAGATCCTTTATGCATACTATTACCCCTCTGATTATGAACATGAATATGCTTTGTGAGTAGTTACGTTTGTTCCCGAGGACACGGGAGAAGTTTGCTATTAGTAGTCATGTGAATTTGGTATTCGTTCGATATTTTGATGAGATGTATGTTGTCTAACCTCTAGTGGTGTTATGTGAACGTCGACTACATAACACTTCACCATTATTTGGGCCTAGAGGAAGGCATTGGGAAGTAATAAGTAGATGATGAGTTGCTAGAGTGACAGAAGCTTAAACCCTAGTTTATGCGTTGCTTCGTAAGGGGCTGATTTGGATCCATATGTTTCATGCTATGGTTAGGTTTACCTTAATACTTTTGTTGTAGTTGCGGATGCTTGCAACAGAGGTTAATCATAAGTGGGATGCTTGTTCAAGTAAGAACAGCACCCAAGCACCGGTCCACGCACATATCAAATTATCAAAGTACCGAACGCGAATCATATGAGCGTGATGAAAACTAGCTTGACGATATTCCCATGTGTCCTCGGGAGCTCTTTTCCTTATATAAGAATTTGTCCGGCTTGTCCTTTGCTACAAAAAGGATTGGGCCACCTTGCTGCACCTTATTTACTTTTGTTACTTGTTGATCGTTACAATTTACCTTATCACAAAACTATCTGTTACCACTTATTTCAGTACTTGCAGAGAATACCTTGCTGAAAACCGCTTATCATTTCCTTCTGCTCCTCGTTGGGTTCGACAGTCTTACTTATCGAAAGGACTACGATAGATCCCCTATACTTGTGGGTCATCAAGACTTTTTTCTGGCGCCGTTGACGGGGAGTGTAGCGCCTTTGGTAGGTGGAATTTGGTAAGGAAACATTTATATTGTGCTGAAATTTTCTGTCACTTGTTACTATGGAAACTGAATCTCTGAGGGGCTTGTTCGGGGTGTCTTCACCCCGTCCAGTAGAGCAAAGAGTTGCTCCTCAACCTACTGAACCTATTGAAAATGAAACTCCTTTTGCATTTCCTTCGGGTATTATGGAAAAACTGCTGGCTAATACTTTTACAGGAGATGAGACAAAGCATCCCGACGAGCATCTACGCTATTTGGATGATATTTGTGGATTATTTAAGCTTGCAGGTATACCCGATGATGTTGTTAAGAAGAAGGCTTTCCCTTTATCTTTGGAGGGAGACGCATTGACATGGTATAGGCTATGTGATGATACGAGATCATGGAACTATAAAAGAATGAAATTGGAATTTCATCAAAAGTATTACCCTATGCATCTTGTTTATCGTGATCGCAATTATATATATAATTTTTGGCCTCGCAAGTAGAAAGCATCGCTCAAGCTTGGGGGAGGCTTAAATCAATGTTATATTCATGCCCCAATCATGAGCTCTCAAGATTGACAATTCTCCAGAATTTTTATGCTCGGCTTTCTGATAACAATCGCACCATGCTCGATACTTCTTGTGCTGGCTCTTTTATGATGAAGACTATTGAATTCAGATGGAATTTATTGGATAGAATTAAACGCAACTCTGAAGATTGGGACCTCGACAAAGGTAAGGAGTCAGGTATGACACCTAAGTTTGATTGTGTTAAATCTTTTATGGATACCGATATTTTCCGTAAGTTTAGCACTAAATATGGACTTGACTCTGAGATAGTAGCTTCTTTCTGTGAATCTTTTGCTACTTATGTTGATCTCCCCAAGGAGAAGTGGTTTAAATATCATCCTCCCATAGAAGTAAAAGTAGATGCACCTATTAAAGTTGAAGAAAAGACCATCACTTATAATGATCCTATTGTTCCCACCTCTTATGTTGAGAAACCACCTTTCCCTGCTAGAGTAAAGGATCATGCTAAAGCTTCAACTGTTGTTCGTAAAAGCAATACTAGAACTTATACACCTCCTGAGCAAGTCAAAGTAGAACCTAATATTGCTATTGTTAAAGATCTCTTGTCTGATAATATTGATGGGCATGTCATTGAAATCTCTGGTGAAACTGCTAGAATTGCTAAACCCTGTGATAGAGATAAACATAGACCTGTGGTAGGCGTGCCTGTTATTTCTGTTAAGATAGGAGATCATTGTTATCATGGCTTATGTGATATGGGTGCTAGTGCTAGTGTTATACCCATTGACTTATATAAAGAAATTATGCATGATATCGCACCTGCTGAGTTAGAAGATATTGATGTTACAATTAAACTTTCCAATAGAGATACTATATCTGCAATGGGAATTGTTAGATTTGTTGAAGTCTTGTGTGGGAAAACCAAATACCCCGCTGACTTTCTTGTTCTTGGTTCTCCACAAGATAGCTTTTGTCCCATTATTTTTGGTAGACCCTTCTTGAATACTGTTAATGCTACGATAGACTGCAAAAAGAATGTTGTTACTGTTGGCTTGGATGATATGGTTCATGAGTTTAATTTCTCTAAATTCAGTAAACAACATCGTGAGGAAGAATTGCCTAGTAAGGATGAAATTATTGGTCTTGCTTCTATTGTTGTACCTCCTAGTGATCCTTTAGAACACTATTTGCTATACCATGAAAATGATATGTTTATGAATGAAAGAAAGGAAATAGATGAAATATTCTTTAAACAGGAACCTATTCTGAAACACAATTTGCCTGTTGAAATCCTAGGGGATCCTCCTCCACCCAAGGGTGATCCCGTTTTTGAGCTTAAACCGTTGCCTGATAATCTTAAGTATGCTTATCTTGATGAAAAGAAAATATATCCTGTTATTATTAGTGCTAACCTTTCAGAGCATGAAGAAGAAAGATTATTGAAAACTCTGAAGAAGCACCGTGCCGCTATTGGATATACTCTTGATGATCTTAAGGGCATTAGTCCCACTCTATGTCAGCATAAAATAAATTTGGAAGCGGATGCTAAACCAGTATGTGATCCTCAACGACGTTTGAATCCTAAAATGAAAGAAGTGGTAAGGAAGGAAATACTCAAGCTTCTGGAGGTAGGTATAATTTATCCCGTTGCTGATAGTCAGTGGGTAAGTCCTGTCCATTGTGTCCCTAAGAAGGGAGGTATTACTGTTGTCCCTAATGATAAAGATGAATTGATTCCTCAAAGAATTATTACGGTTATAGGATGGTAATTGATTTCCGCAAATTAAATAAAGCCACTAAGAGAGATCATTACCCCTTACCTTTTATTGATCAAATTCTAGAAAGATTATGCAAACATACACATTATTGCTTCCTAGATGGTTATCCTGGTTTTTCTCAAATACCTGTGTCGGCTAAAGATCAATCAAAGACTACTTTTACATGCCCTTTTGGTACTTTTGCTTATAGATGTATGCCTTTTGGTTTATGTAATGCACCTGCTACCTTTCAAAGATGCATGATGGCTATATTCTCTGATTTTTGTGAAAAGATTTGTGAGGTTTTCATGGATGACTTTTCCGTCTATGGTTCCTCTTTTGATGATTGCTTGAGCAATCTTGATCGAGTTTTGCAGAGATGTGAAGAAACTAATCTTGTCTTGAATTGGGAAAAGTGTCACTTTATGGTTAATGAAGGTATTGTCTTGGGGCACAAAGTTTCTGAAAGAGGTATTGAAGTTGATAAAGCCAAGGTTGACACTATTGAAAAGATACCATGTCCCAAGGACATCAAAGGTATAAGAAGTTTCCTTGGTCACGCCGGATTTTATAGGAGGTTCATTAAGGACTTCTCAAAAATTTCTCGGCCTCTGACTAATTTATTACAAAAAGATGTACCATTTGTCTTTGATGATGATTGTGTAGAAGCATTTGAAATACTTAAGAAAGCATTAGTCTCTGCACCTATTGTTCAGCCACCTGATTGGAATTTACCCTTTGAAATTATGTGTGATGCTAGTGATTATGCTAGGTGCTGTTCTACGGCAAAGAGTTGATAAGAAATTAAATGTTATCCATTATGCTAGTAAGACTCTAGACAATGCTCAAAGAAATTATGCTACTACCGAAAAGGAACTTTTAGCAGTTGTGTTTGCTTGTGATAAATTCAGACCCTATATTGTTGATTCTAAAGTAACTATTCACATTGATCATGCTGCTATTAAATATCTTATGGAAAAGAAAGATGCTAAACCTAGACTTATTAGATGGGTTCTCTTGCTGCAAGAATTTGATTTGCATATTGTTGATAGAAAAGGAGCTGAGAACCCAGTTGCAAACAACTTATCTAGGTTAGAGAATGTTCTTGATGACCCACTACCTATTGATGATAGCTTTCCTGATGAACAATTAAATGTCATAAGCACTTCTCGTAGCACTCCATGGTATGATGATTATGCTAATTATATTATTGCTAAATTTATACCACCTAGCTTCACATACCAACAAAAGAAAAAGTTCTTTTATGATTTGAGACATTACTTTTGGGATAACCCACATCTTTATAAAGAAGGAGTAGATGGTGTTATTAGACGTTGTGTACCTGAGAATGAACAGGAACAGATCATACGCAAGTGTCACTCCGAAGCTTATGGAGGACACCACGCTGGAGATAGAACTGCACATAAGGTATTGCAATCTGGTTTTTATTGGCCTACTCTCTTCAAGGATGCCCGTAAGTTTGTTTTATCTTGTGATGAATGTCAAAGAATTGGTAATATTAGTAGACGTCAAGAAATGCCTATGAATTATTCACTTGTTATTGAACCATTTGATGTTTGGGGCTTTGATTATATGGGACCTTTTCCTGCCTCCAATGGATACACTCATATTTTAGTTGCTGTTGATTACATTACTAAGTGGGTAGAAGCTATTCCAACTAGTAGTGCTGATCATAACACTTCTATTAAAATGCTTAAGGAAGTTATTTTTCCGAGGTTTGGAGTCCCTAGATATTTAATGACTGATGGTGGTTCACACTTTATTCATGGTGCTTTCCGTAAAATGCTTGCCAAATATGACGTTAATCATAGAATTGCATCTCCTTATCACCCACAGTCTAGTGGTCAAGTAGAATTGAGTAATAGAGAGCTCAAATTAATTTTGCAAAAGACTGTTAATAGGTCTAGAAAGAATTGCTCCAAGAAACTTGATGATGCATTATGGGCATATAGAACTGCATATAAGAATCCTATGGGTATGTCTCCGTATAAAATGGTTTATGGAAAAGCATGTCACTTACCTCTCGAACTAGAACATAAGGCATATTGGGCTATTAAAGAGCTTAACTATGATTTCAAACTTGCCGGTGAGAAGAGGTTATTTGATATTAGCTCACTTGATGAATGGAGAACCCAAGCCTATGAAAATGCCAAGTTGTTTAAAGAAAAAGTTAAAAGATGGCATGACAAAAGGATACAAAAGCGCGAGTTTAATGTAGGCGATTATGTATTGCTATACAACTCTCGTTTAAGATTTTTTGCAGGAAAACTTCTCTCTAAATGGGAAGGTCCCTATGTTATCGAGGAGGTCTATCATTCCGGTGCCATAAAAACCAACAATTTCGAAGGCACAAATCCGAAGGTGGTAAATGGTCAAAGAATCAAGCACTATATCTCAGGTAATCCTATAAATGTTGAAACCAATGTTATTGAAACCGTAACCCTGGAGGAATACATAAGGGACACTTTCCAGAACGTTCCAGACTCCGAAAAGGAATAGGTATGTGGTACGGTAAGTAAACCGACTCCAAAACAATTTTTAAGGCAATATTTTTTCATTTTGGAATATTTAGAAAAATAGAAAAATAGGTAGCAGTCCAGGGAGTACACGAGCTCTCCACGAGGGTGGAGGGCGCGCCCTACCCCCTGGGCGGGCCCCCTACCTCGTGAGCACCTCGTGTGCCCTCCGGACTTCATTTTCCTGGACGATACGTATTTTGGTCGGTAAAAATTCATTATATATTCCCCCGAAGGTTTTGACCCCCGTATCACGCAAATATCCCCTGTTTTCGTTTCGAGCTGTTTCCGTTGCAGATTTGAGAATTCCGGAGACTCGATCATCCTTCTATGAGGGTGAGCCTATGCCATGGAAGGGGACGACAAGCTTGCGTCATCAACAACACCTCCACCTCCAACAACAAAGAAGGAGACCTCATCTGTTGTTGTTGTTGTTGTTGTTGTTGTTGTTGTTGTTGTTGTTGTTGTTGGTTGTTGTTGTTGTTGTTGTTGTTGTTGCTACTGCTATTGTTGTTGTTGCTGCTATTGTTGTTGCTGCT
>NC_057803.1:283456282-283476311 GCF_018294505.1 Triticum aestivum | reverse complement strand
TGTTGCTGTTGTTGCTGTTGCTGTTGTTGCTGTTGTTGCTGTTGCTGTTGCTGTTGTTGTTGTTGTTGTTGTTGTTGCTGTTGTTGCTGTTGTTGTTGTTGTTGTTGTGCAAGACTTGCAAGCAGTTCATTAAATTTGTTATCGAGCTTTGTTTCGAACGTCTTCTCAAAGCCAGTTATCTTATCCATGGCCTCTTCAAAATTGTTCAGCATATCTTGCACCTATTTAGTCATCATTTGCTGAAATTTATCATGCAAGTCCTTATTCGTCATGTTCTCCCAGTCAGTCTCATCGACTTGTGATCCTGCCATGGTTAGGAGCAATAGAAACACACAAGATTATGATCCTACATACTACTAGAAAATGATGGTGGTGGGGCGTCACAAATCCATGAAGCAAATCTCAAATTCTTGTCAGTTCTTACCCAGCAGCAGGCAATGATCGGCAACCATTGTAGTCAAAACTCTCAAACCTTGGATAGATCGATTACCAGGGAGAGTCAAACGCACGACATAGATGTATGTGGAGCTAGTAAGGCTTATAATATGGTAGCAAAAAGGATCAACAATAATCAATTCAGAGATGCAAAGTTGAATAAACGCTCAATGACGGTACTATGCTGGTCCTAGGCTACACCATAATAGAGACGCGAGCCTAGAACACGAACAAAATCACGGTGCATCACGTAAACAAGGGAAAAACACACTCTGGAATTTTTTCGCTCTGTTTTTTTTGCGCTCCTCTTTTTTTTTGTGAAAAATCACTATAATGGCGAGTATCTCAAACTCCTCCCAGGTCAAACTGATAGGATGGGCACGCAATTTTTTTACTATTTTTTCGAAAATTAGAGTAGCGACAATGAAAAAGTGCGACAAAAATCACTATGATGGCACGTGGCTCAAAAGACTCAGAAAAGCCTAAAAATAGGATGGGGAAAATATTTTGCTTGCAAAAATTTTGGCCTAAAAACAGCCCGGGGGCTCTAGAAAATTCCGGATTTTTTTCAGAAACCTACTCAGGTAAGGAAACACGAAACGAAAATTAGACGGATATCGAAAACAAAACTAATATGAAAGGAACTCGGATTGGTGGTGGATATATGGTGGTAGGATATGGCAACGGTGGTTGTATATGGTAGCGATGGTGGTAGTGGTGGTGGTATATGGATACGGATCGGTGGTGGTATATGGATATCAATTGGTGGTGGTATATGGATACAGATCGATGGTGGATAAGCGGTGGTGGTAGATGGCAGGGGCGATGATGATGGTGGGGCAGCGGCATGACAACTTATGACCATAACTCGAAACTCTAAAAGACTAGACGCTAAGACTAACAACTAGACACGACGATGCAATTGCAAATTCAACAAAGCAAAAACCCTAAAAAGATTATGCAAAGGCTCAGATTGGTTAGGATATGATGAACTAATCTATTTTTTGTGGCTCTTTCGTGGACTGTAGGTATGAAGAACAGACTCAATCTAAACCACGAAAAACTGTAGAATCTCACCGAGTAACCTGAAAATCTATTACCACTTAATAGAGGCAAAGGTGTCCCGTCTTTCGATAAGATGATGGATATCGCTTTGGTGGAAGTCGACTTTGATGATTCGACTACGAACGTGCGAGGACGTTGCACCTTAGCAATCGCTAAACCAACTCCGAGAGGTTATTGACCACGCCGGAGCATGATCAACCTGACCACGAAGGTCTACTTCCTGCAAGCAAACGAAGAACAAGTAAGAAACTAAGATTGCAATCTGGATATTGCAAATATAAGATGAAAGCTTTATTGATCAAGGTAGGGTTCTCTGATGCCTTTGTCTGGTTGTTGAACACAAACGAAGTACGCGAAGTTGCAGCTATGGCGAACGTTTAATCTAAACAAAACCCAAAGTCTAAACGACGCCCTAAGGACTGTATATATGGAGAAAAAGGGGGGAATTTCATGGCCCTTGGAGAAGCGGGTCCGAAACTAATCCTAATTCTTGTTTCCCCACACATACAGACTCTAAAAACAACTTATACTTAAGTATTTTGAAAATACATGGGCCTGGCCCAATAATAAGGTGACATAGAACCTAGAATAGTCTCTCGATGAAATTTATGAAGTGGCATCTTGTATATTTCGTTCAAGGATTCATGATCTCCTTATGGTGGCTTCAAAGTCTTTGAAATCATCACTTGTAACTCCGTTCTTGATCCCATTGCGCATGCCATCATCTCCATGCTTGGTCTTGCTTCAGTGTTCATCCCTCTTATCCATGCTAGGCCCTTCATTTGTAAGCAAAACAAATGTATCCAATTTAGGCAGCATCATATTCTCATGAACATTAGAATCATTACCAAGAAATGAAAGTACCTGATAATTTAATTGGTGTGCGCGAGCTCTAGTAATTGGTCTAGTACATATAGCAGCAGGGGATGTGGGTGTAATAATGGTATTGATGTCCTCATGACACAAAACTTAACGGAACTTTGTGAGATAGGTTAGTATGATAAAGAGCAAACCATTTCACTTTGGTAATGTCAAATACACGATTTATAGTTGTTCTCACACAATGCCTACTGTAACATATCATTTTCCATAATTTGTATCGAGCAATATAAGCCATAGAAACTTGAAAACAAGCAAACTATGCATTGAAACCGAATCTGTCAAAAACAGAATAGTTTGTAGTAATCTGTACTCCAACCATACTTTTGTTACTCCAAAATTTCTGAAAAATAGGAAAACCAGGGTAACTTCTTTATTAATATTTTGCAAAAAAAATCAGCATTTTATAACTCTTACGTTAAAAATTAGAATTGTTTTCTTGAGAGCAAAAGTTTCTTTTTTTCAGCAAGATCAAATCAACTATCACCATAAGCCATCCCAAAGGTCTTACTTGGCAATTTATTGAAATGAAAGCAATAAAACATGATTACTACAGTAGCCTAATCATGTGAACACACAAAAACAGTAGGTAAAAGTGTTGGGTTGTCTCCCAATAAGCGCTTTTCTTTAATGCTTTTTTAGCTCGGCATGGTGATTTCAATGATGCTCGCATAAAAGATAAGAATTGAAACATAAAAGGAGCATCAAGAAACACATGACTAGCACATTTAAGCCTAACCCACTTCCTATGCATAGAGATTTTGTGAGCAAATAATTGATGAGAACAAGAATCAACTAGCATAGGAAGGCAAAACAAGCATAACTTCAAAAATTTCAAAACATAGAGAGGAAACTTGATATTATTGCAATTCCTACAAGCATAAGTTCTTCCCTCATAATAATTTTCAGTAGCATCATGAAGAAATTCAACAATATAACCATCACATAAAGCATTATTTTCATGACACAAAAGCATAGAAAACTTATTACTCTCCACATAAGCAAATTTCTTCTCATCAATAGTAGTGGGAGCAAACTCAACAAAATAACTATCATGAGAGTGAAAATTAAAATCATGATGACAAGTTTCATGGTTATCATTATTCTTTATAGCGTACATGTCATCACCATACTCATCATAGATAGCAAATTTGTTATCATATTCAATTGAAACCTCTTCCAAAATAGTGGATTCATCACTAAATAAAGTCTTGACCTCTCCAAATCCACTTTTATCATTATAAAAATAAGATTCAACACCCTCCAAAATAGTGGGATCATTATGTAAAGTTGACATTCTTCCAAACCTAGTTTCATCAATATAATCATCATAAATAGGAGGCATGCAATCATTATAATAAATTTGCACATCAAATCTTGGGGGACTAAAAATATCATCTTCATCAAATATAGCATCCCCAAGCTTATGGCTTTGCACATCACTAGCATCATGGATATTCAAATAATTCATACTAGCAAAATTACAATCATGCTCATCATTCATGGATTCTATGCCAAACATTTTATAGCATTCTTCTTCTAACAATTGAGCACCATTTTCCTTTCCATCATTTTCATGAAAGACATTATAAAGATGGATAATATGATGCAGCCTCAATTCCATTTTTTGTAGTTTTGTTTTTTTAACCAAACTAGTGATAAAACAAGAAACTAAAAGATTCAATTGCAAGATCTAAAGATATACCTTCAAGCACTCACCTCCCCAGCAACGGCGCCAGAAAAGAGCTTGATGTCTACTACGCAACTTTATTCTTGTAGACTCGTGTTGGGCCTCCAAGCGTAGAGTTTTGTAGGATAGTAGCAATTTTCCTTCAAGTGGATGACCTAAGGTTTATCAATCCATGGGAGGCGTAGGATGAAGATGGTCTCTCTTAAACAACCCAGCAACCAAATATAAGAAATATCTTCTATCCCCGACACACCTAATACAAAGGAAAATTGTATAGGTGCACTAGTTCGGCGAAGAGATGGTGATAAAAGTGTAATATGGATGGTAGAAATATATTTTCATAATCTGGATAAATAAAAACAGCAAGGTAGAAAATAGAAAACGAGCACAAAAACGGTATTGCAATGCTTGAAAATGAGGCATAGGGTCCGTACTTTCACTAGTGCAATCTCTCAGCAATGCTGAAATAATTGGATCATATAACCATCCCTCAACGTGCAACGAAGAATCACTCCAAAGTTCCTATCTAGCGGAGAACATAAGAAGAAATAGTTTGTAGGGTACTGATGTAGGGTAGAACCCTAGTGGCCCGATCTTTCACGAAAGGAGCGAATCCCGCGATGAACACGAAGAACACGAGGAGGGAAACGAGGGGAACACAAGAGAACACTCAAACCAACAAGAATGATCACACATGCACTAGATCCATGAACACAAAGGGAGATACAAGATCCAAAGTCAACAATGGATAATACAAGAGGGAACCGGTCTTCTCCGTGAGGAGGTCTTGAATCCACGGGGGGATCTTCCCTTAGAAAGGGGGCTTGAATCCAAAGGGATCTTCTATGTAGAGGCCGCGGTCTCTCTCGTGGAGTAGATCCGATATGGATGAGCGTAGCTCTATCTCTCAAATGAGTATATATTCTAAGGGGCGAAGGGGTACATGGGCCACGACCCAGATGCGCTGCACGCAGGCAGGGGGGCCGGATGTCCGAGCGTCGGGGAGGATGTCCGGGCCTTCCCAAGACGCCGGATGTCCGGGCGCTGGGGCCGGATGTCCGGGCTGGCAGGGTCCAACCTTGTTGCTCTCTGGAATGGCGGGGTCCGGATTTCCGGGCTGGAGGCCGGATGTCCGGGGGCTCGGGACGCGCCGGATGTCCGGGCCCTATAGACTTGGCCGCTGGCTCCTTGTTGCTAGTGACACGTCCAGGGGCCGGATGTCCGGGTCCTGGAAGTTGTCTCCGTCTTCTTCCGTCGTCGCTTCCATGCTTCCCTCACGGATGGTGTAGTTGTTCCTTGGCGCTTGCACTTCTCCTTGTCGTCCGTAGTGTTCCAACAATACCTATGCATGCACACGAGAGGGGTGTCAAGTAGCATACCATCCTTGAAGGGGTCAAGTGAGCACGTGTAAAGGAGATGATTCACCTTTATGTATGTGAAGTAGATGTCGCACGTGTCACTTGCCAAACGGACTCTTGACATGGTGATGTCCATAGGATGCTCCGTATCATCTCCCCTCCCTTGGGAAAGATCCAACCTCGGATCCAAATCCAAATCACCATGAGAAAGAGATGCCGTCGCCGTGTAGGAGTGGTCGATCACCAAGTTCTCGTCATCTTGAAGCTCGAAATGGGCACTCTCCAATGTCGCACCATCTTGGGATTCCTTCAAAAGTAGCAAAGACAACAAACACTTGGAAAAACAAATGTGGTTAGAGTTAGTGCAAAACCAAGCATTCAAGAGGTGATTCACCAAAAAAGTGTCGTCATCATGCAAAGCATATGGTGTGACAAAGGATTTTGACATGAGATGTAAGCATATGAAGAGAGCACAAGCAAAGAAATCATGGGGACAATCATGTGAATGTGAGGTAGTGACGCACATATGTGTGACAAGAGAAGAAGCATCTACCTCAAGTTCATAGCAAGCATGGGCAAATTGCTCAATGAAAGGTCTATGGTAGGCATAAGAAGCATTCACAACACCAAATAAAATTAAGTGTCTAAACACATGGGTCAAGTGCAAGACAATCAAAGCATAATGTGCATTGGGTGTAGTGAATATCGTGTGGCACTCAACATAATGGAAAGAGAAATTGTTCATCATGTGCGAGGCAATCAAGGCAAGCATGTAGCAGTCAATGGGACATGGTGTCACACCCTGCATTTTGTAACATGTCATTTTCATTATTAAAGCATGAAAACTTGGACCAACAAAAACTTTTGCATTATTTGGCTTTTATTTTGGAGTTGGTTTTCTCGGAGTGATTTTTCAAGTGCTCTTTAAAGTCAACTACTCCACTTTCTGTACTTCATCTCCTTGCCCCAAACTTCTGCCCAATGATCATGCCATGTGTATAGTACAGTATAGTATTTTCCTACAAAAATAATTTGGCCAAATAGTATTTTCAAAATTTAGTTTTCCAAAAACCCCTGAGTTGAGGTTTGCACTACAAGTACTTGATTTGGGGTATGAAAAATATTTCAAAGAGTATATTTGAAACCTATTAGATATAGGATTCCCATAAACCACAAAAATATAATTTTAACAATTATTTTCCTATTTTATTTAAAAGCTTTTTCTTAAGGCCAGAAATGGTCTTTAATAGGGAAAAATTATTTTAATGTTTCAAAAATATTTGACAAAATCAGGGAAACTCGGTGAACATATATTTTCCATATATAAGAGTTTCAACACATGGTCATGTTCAAAATATTGGACAAAACCTCCCAAAACTATTTCTGCCCATTTCAAGGATTTGAAATATTTCTACAGGAAATATTTTCATAAAAATCCAAGGAAAATCCAGCAAGTCACAAATGCATATTGTGATCACCTTGCAAATCCTCATCTCAATTAAGGTTAGTTTGGTTCACCAAAATGCACCAAAACCCTCTTTGACCAGAATCAAATTTGAACAACTTTGTACTACCAACTTTCTCTCCTTGACCCCAACTTTTGTGATCATGTTCATATGACCAAATGAGGCCACTACACCAAGTGGTGCATCAAGGAGAAATGATTTTATCAATTAGATCTGCACAAGTTCATTTCTGCTAATTTCTAGGGTTTAGAAAAGTTGCATTGGCAACTTTGCCCAAATAAGCTCAAAATTGGTGGAAGACCCTAATTATATGTGTCATTCCACCCTGTGGACTCTCATGGCAAATGTAAACCATCTACTTGCCCAAACCAGCATCAAACACCTTCTGCCACTTTACAGAAATCCCATTTTTGGCCTGTTCCACTAATCTCCGTAGGCTCAACTTTCTACCACGACCCCTCCTAGTCCCCCTCTAGCACCTGTGTGCTTTGCTGCCCATGGAAGCAATGATGAAGGAGGGAGAACCCCATTTTTCTTCTCTGGATAGTGGATTCCTCTCTCTCTCTCAGCCTCCCTCTCTCCTCTCAGCCTTCCAGAGCATCCAAGGCACTCCCCAGCTTTAGCCCATGCCCCCTTCAGCTGCCAGACGCAAGTGGACGCGCACGGACGAGGGAAAGCCGCAGATGTCGGCCAAAGTCGCGCTCTGGAGCGCCTGGCAGCGCACCCGACCGTTGACGCCGCGCCTCCCGGCCACCTCGAGCGTCCCCCGCACGCCAGTCGATACCCCTCGACGTCCGCTCCACGCCAGCATGCCGCCCACTTGCTCTTGCGCCCTCCTCTCTCTCCTGCAGCTCACGCCAGAACGTCGCCCCATTCGGCCAATGCTCGCGCCGCTCCTATGGCCCGCCTGCAGCTCGCCCCGCTCCTCCTCTCTCTCCCTGGCACCCTAGACCACTCTCATGAACACCCCCGAGCCCTCCATTCCCTCTCTAACGGACACCCGAGCCGATCCCGCGGGCACCCGTAGGCCGCGCCTACGGCAGACCTCGGCCAGCCTATAAAAGGCGACCCCGAGCCTCTCTATCACTCCCTGTCGCTCCCCCACACTCCTAATCCACCTCCCGCACCACCCATTTGTCCCCAGAGCTGCTCGAGCTCGAGATTGAGCTCGAGCTCCGCCGCCTCGGCTCGTCAGCGTTCGCGCGGTACAGGCCTCCTCCGCCCCCGTTCTCTCTCGATCTGGAACCACGCAGCACCACTGACCCCTTCCCCTCTCTTTACCCACTCTTTTGCAGCCGGGGACGGCTGAAACCATCGACGCCCGAAGCACCTCCGCCGCGTGACCTCGTCACCGGCGAACCAGGCTGCTCCGGTGTCCAACTCCACCTCCACCCGAACGGCGACACGATGTTGAGCCCAGCCGTGCCCTCACCCGACCTCGCCGTGCCTTGCGTCGTCGCCTGTGAGCTCGCCGCCCTCTCTGACCCAGGGTTGACGACGACGGCCGTGGGGCCCGTCCGTCAGCCTCACGTCCTGACGCCTGGGCCCCGCCCGCCAGGTTTAAATCTGGCATGCGCGTGTGCACCAGTGCACCGGGCCGCCTCGCTGGCTGGGCCTGCTGCGCTGCGCCTGTTCTGGCCCAGCAGGCACAGAGCCCTTTTCTTTTTCGTTTTCTATCACTTTTCCAAGAATTCCACAGGATAAAATATATGTCCAAATAAATTGATTCCAATTCCTAAATTCCTAAAGTATTGCAACCTATTTAATGGTGCAATTTTCATTCAAATCCAACAACCTTTTCTTCACTGTAAATATTTAAATGTGATTTTAAGCATTTAAATATACCTTTGTAAATCCATTTCTCCTATTCTGCTACTCCAAACCCAAAACTAAGAATTTTCCCCTTCTTAGTTTTCAACCTAGTATTTAACAAAAATGAGTTGACATTTTTCTAAGCACTTTGGTTTTTCTGTTTTATTATTCCCTTATTTTTCTTGTTATTATTTTGCGACGATAGATTGCGTTGCTGACGAAGGAGTTGGACCAGAAGACTTTGAAGACCCAGAAGACTTTGTTGAGCCAGGCAAGTAGCCCTTTGACCATGTCTATGAAACCCTTTTTATGCATTTCATATAGCACTTTATTATTGTTGCATCGGAATCATGATGAGATGGTAGCCACTTTGGTGGGTTACCTCCATTTCCTCCTTGTTGATACTTGCATTGTGCATGACCCTACCTTCTTATGAGGGTTATGACGGTGGGAGTAGATAGGATGCTAAAGTAGTTGCTATGCAGAAAAGAGACGGGAATATGCATGATGATGGAGACAAAGTATTTTCAAGGACTTTTCGAAAACCCCGTCAGGTGCCGCTTATGCCCGAGGTAGATGATGAGTTGGGTAACCACTTGATGACGAAGTGGTGTACCGAGGCAAGTGTGGGTGTTGATTTTCAAAATGGATTGGTTTAAGTTGCGACCGTTATTCCAACCTTACATGCGCAACCACTCTACCCTTGTATGGGAAAGGGCATTATTGATTACCTAGGCCGATACTAGCTTGGAGCCCGCATTACTAGTGACAGGAGAGTTGTTGGTGCGCTCTCTTGGGACGGGGTCGTGCCAGGTAGGGCGGCCATGACTGTTTTCACAGGGCACCGGATACACCATTGTGTCCCCTCTCGGGTGATACGATCTCGAGTGAGCCTCGTATGATGTACATCATGAGGATACGGAACAATGAGTGGACTCCTTGTTAGTGTCGTCTAGGGAAAGATAGTGATCGGGTGCTTACCCCGGGTACTTGAGGTACCGCGGGTCGTGGATGACACGGAAGCTCCTCGGATCTTGTGGGTAAAGTGCGCAACCTCTGCAGAGTGTAAAACTATTCAAATAGCCGTGTCCACGGTCAAGGACAGTTGGGTAACCGCTCTTGGGCTACGTCCACATGTTACCAACCAGTGTGTGTGTTTGGATAAGTGGGAAGATCTACGTGGGTCAAGTCAAAGGACTTGACATGATTGAGTTGGGTTGATGCCCACTCTATTTATGTTGATATCTGTAACCTGTCCTCGTGGTTAATTGAATTCTCCTGATGCATGTCTTACACGTGGTTGAACATGGCATAGCACTCAAAAACTAGCTTTCCGCAAAAATTTACCTATATCATGCATTGTTGTACTTTGAAACAAAACATGGGTTGCTTGCGAGTACATTCAAAGTACTCATTGGCTTGCCACTGATTATTTAAGTGGCAAGGCATGGAAGAACAGGAGTTCGAAGAAGAGTTCTTTGGAGACGAACATGCGAACTAGGTCGTTTCCCAGTCAGAATGCGTGTAGGGTTAAGGAAGATGGCATGGGTTCTACTTATCGATGAAGAATTTCCGCTGCTTAAGTTTATTTGGTATTCAGCCCATGTGGCTTTATCTATGTAAGACTTGACCATAATGGTCATAATTTGTGTAAGACGATATGTATGGATGTAAGACTCTTGTTATTCAGCTTCTGTGTGTTCAGTGAGCATTGATCTCTGGGATCACTGTACACGTGCATTCGGTGATCACGACTCATGAGTCGGGGTCCCCACAGAGGTGGTATAGAGCCATCCTGACTGTAGGAAGCTTTAGTTAGCATGGACATTAGTTAGAGTGAGACTATCTACAAAACTACCTATATACCTACGCATTCTAGTAATATCCCAAACATGGGTCGTATCTCCTCTATTGACCCTTCCCTTTCCACCTTTGTAGAATCAAATTTGAATAACTTTGTACTACCAACTTTCTCTCCTTGACCCCAACTTTTGTGATCATGTTCATATGACCAAATGAGGCCACTACACCAAGTGGTGCATCAAGGAGAAATGATTTGATCAATTAGATCTGCACAAGTTCATTTCTGCTAATTTCTAGGGTTTACAAAAGTTGCATTGGCAACTTTGCCCAAATAAGCTCAAAATTGGTGGAAGACCCTAATTATATGTGTCATTCCACCCTATGGAGTCTCATGGAAAATGGAAACCATCTACTTGCCCAAACCAGCATCAAACACCTTCTGCCACTTTACAAAAATCCCATTTTTGGCCTCTTCCACTAATCTCCGTAGGCTCAACTTTCTACCACGACCCCTCCTAGTCCCCCTCTAGCACCTATGTGCTTTGCTGCCCGAGGAAGCAATGATGAAGGGGGGAGAACCCCATTTTTCTTCTCTGGACAGTGGATTCCTCTCTCTCTCTCAGCCTCCCTCTCTCCTCTCAGCCTTCCAGAGCATCCAAGGCACTCCCCAGCTTTAGCCCATGCCCCCTTCAGCTGCCAGATGCAAGTGGACGCGCGCGGACGCGGGAAAGCCGCGGATGCCGGCCAAAGTCGCGCTCTGGAGCGCCTGGCAGGGCACCCGACCATTGAGGTCGTGCCTCCCGGCCACCTCGAGCCTCCCCCGCGCGCCAGTCGATGCCCCTCGACGTCCGCTCCATGCCAGCAGGCCGCCCACTTGCTCCCGCGCCCTCCTCTCTGTCCTGCAGCTCGTGCCAGAACGCCGCCCCGTTCGGCCAATGCTCGCGCTGCTCCTATGGCCCGCCTGCAGCTCGCCCCGCTCCTCCTCTCTCTCCCTGACACCCTAGACCACTCTCACGAACACCCCCGAGCCCTCCATTCCCTCTCTAACGGACACCCGAGCCGATCCCGCGGGCACCCGTAGGCCGTGGCTACGATGGACCTCGGCCAGCCTATAAAAGGCGACCCCGAGCCTCTCTATCACTCCATGTCGCTCCCCCACACTCCTAATCCACCTCCTGCACCACCCATTTGTCCCCAGAGCCGCTCGAGCTCGAGATCGAGCTTGAGCTCCGCCGCCTCGGCTCGTCGGCATTTGCGCGGTACGGCCTCCTCCGCCCCCATTCCCTCTCGATATGGAACCACGCAACACCACTGACCCCTTCCCCTCTCTTTCCCCACTCTTTTGCAGCCGGGAACGGTCGGAACCATCGATGCCCGAAGCACCTCCGCCGCGTGACCTCGTCGCCGGCGAACCAGGCTGCTCCGGTGTCCAACTCCACCTCCACCCGAATGGCGACACGACGCTGAGCCCAGCCGTGCCCTCGCCCGACCTCGCTGTGCCCTGCGTCGTCGCCGGTGAGCTCGCCGCCCTCTCTGACCTAGGGTTGACGACGACGGCCGTGGGGCCCGTCCGTTAGCCTCACGTCCTGACGCCTGGGCCCCGCCCGTCAGGTTTAAATCTGGCGCGCGCGTGCACCAGTGCACCGGGCTGCCTCTCTGGCTGGGCCTGCTACGCTGCGCCTGTTCTGGTCCAGCAGGCACAGAGCCCTTTTCTTTTTCTTTTTCTATCACTTTTCCAAGAATTCCATAGGATAAAATATATGTCCAAATAAATTGATTCCAATTCCTAAATTCCTCAAGTATCGCAACCTATTTAATGGTGCAATTTTCATTCAAATCCAACAACCTTTTCTTCACTTTAAATATTTAAATGTGATTTTAAGCATTTAAATATACCTTTGTAAACCCATTTCTCCTATTTTGCTACTCCAAATCCAAAACTAGGAATTTTCACCTTCTTAGTTTTCAACCTAGTATTTAAAAAATGAGTTGATATTTTCTGAGCACTTTGGTTTTTCTGTTTTATTATTGCCTTATTTTTCTTGTTATTATTTTGTGACGATAGATTGCGTTGTTAACGAAGGAGTTGGACCAGAAGACTTTGAAGACCCAGAAGACTTTGTTGAGCTAGGCAAGCAGCCCTTTGACCATGTCTATAAAACCCTTTTTATGCATTTCATATAGCACTTTATTATTGTTGCATCGGAATCATGATGAGATGGTAGCTACTTTGGTGGGTTGCCTCCATTTCCTCCTTGTTGATACTTGCATTGTGCATGACCCTACCTTCTAATGAGGGTTATGACAGTGGGAGTAGATATGATTCTAAAGTAGTTGCTACGCAAAAAGGGACGGGAATATGCATGGTGATGGAGATAAAGTATTTTCAAGGACTTTTCAAAAACCCCGTCAGGTGCCGCTTATGCCCGAGGGAGATGATGAGTTGGGTAACCACTTGATGACGAAGTGGTGTACTGAGGCAAGTGTGGGTGTTGATTTTCAAAACGGATTGGTTTAAGTTGCGACCGTTATTCCAACCTTACATGCGCAACCACTCTACTCTTGTATGGGAAAGGGCATTATTGATTAACTAGGCCGATACTAGCTTGGAGCCCGCATTACTAGTGACGGGAGAGTTGTTGGTGCGCTCTCTCGGGATGGGGTCGTGCCAGGTAGGGCGGCCATGACTGTTTTCACAGGGCACCGGATACACCGTTGTGTCCCCTCTCGGGTGATACGATCTCGAGTGAGCCTCGTATGATGTACATCGTGAGGATACGGAACAACGAGTGGACTCCTTGTTAGTGTCGTCTAGGGAAAGATAGTGATCGGGTGCTTACCCCGGGTACTTGAGGTACCGTGGGTCGTGGATGACACGGAAGCTCCCTAGATCTTGTGGGTAAAGTGCGCAACCTCTGCAGAGTGTAAAACTATTCAAATAGCCATGTCCACGGCCAAGGACAGTTGGGTAACCGCTCTTGGGCTATATCCACATGTTACCAACCAGTGTGTGTGTTTGGATAAGTGGGAAGATCTATGTGGGTCAAGTCAAAGGACTTGACATGATTGAGTTGGGTTGATGCCCACTCTATTTATGTTGATATCTGTAACCTGTCCTCGTGGTTAATTGAATTCTCCTAATGCATGTCTTACACGTGGTTGAACATGTCATAGCACTCAAAAACTAGCTTTCCGCAAAAATTTACCTATATCATGCATTGTTGTACTTTGAACCAAAACATGGGTTGCTTGCAAGTACATTCAAAGTACTCATTGGCTTGCCATTGGTTATTTAATTGGCCAGGCATGGAAGAACAGGAGTTCGAAGAAGAGTTCTTTGGAGATGAACATGCGAACTAGGTCGTTTCCCAGTCAGAATGCCTGTAGGGTTAAGGAAGATGGCATGGGTTCTACTTATCGACGAAGAATTTTCCGCTGCTTAAGTTTATTTGGTATTCAGCCCATGTGGCTTTATCTATGTAAGACTTGACCATAATGGTCATAATTTGTGTAAGACGATATGTATGGATGTAAGACTCTTGTTATTCAGCTTTTGTGTGTTCAGTGAGCATTGATCTCTGGGATCACTGTACACGTGCATTCGGTGATCACGACTCATGAGTCGGGGTCCCCACACATGGCATATGTGAAGTGATGACATTGTTGCAACCAAACATGTGATAGGAGCAAGTAATCCAAGAATTGGATGCAACACACGAGGCATATATATCATGATGCATGGAATTGTGAAAATGACAAGTGGAAGCAAGATCTCTAACATGTGCGCAAGCAAGGGGTCCAAGATGACAAATAAGTCGCATGGTGCAAGTAACACAAGTAGTATGATCCACAATATGCATGCTCATGGTTTGGGGGTTCACAAAAGATAAAGATATCACCTTGAAAGCATGTTCTTGTGCGTCCTTCACAATGCTGAAGTACAAGCAAGTGCAATGTAGAATCGTCGTGGTAGAAGGTGGTTCGCTCTCAAGAGCTCGGATTGTCAACTCACGTGATGTGGAAGTTGACACGAAGACCAAGTATGCTACACATGCACACAACAAAAGAAAGAACGTATGCGTATGGTAGATAAACAGATCATCCATCATGATGGTTCTCTTCTCTTGCACATAACCATTAGAAGCACAAGTGCATGAAGAATATGATGCAACAATGGCAATATTCATGGCACTAGGTATATGGTGCAAAGAGGTAAGACAAGCATGCTTCATAAGGAATATGCCAAAATCTCCAAATATATGTGAGAATGCTATGGGGGCAAACTCATTATCAAGACTAAAGGCATAATTGCACTCAATACATGGCAAATCATCTAGCATGAGAGAGGCAACATATGGAGAGATATGACAAGAAGCAATAACAATCATGTCGTGCAAACTAGTGGAGCGAAGATGCAACACACTAGAGGAAATCATGGCAATGATGTCATGTGAGTAAATAATAGGCATATGCAATGCACATGACATATCGCAAGCACGACACAAAGCAAGATCATAGTATAATCATAGGCATGGGGCACAAAGCAAACATGGCAATAATAAGTGATATCTCCACCAATCTTGCAAATACACATAGAAGCACTAGAATCAATCATCATGTGTAATGCAAAGCATGGGTCACAAATGCATGGCAAAGGCATAGGAATGAGCATATCATGCAAAGTGAACATGGCAAGATGGGCATATAATATGTAATGGACAATAACCCATAGCCAAGTGAGGGTCATGTAGAAGACATGCGCGAAGAGAGCGGTGGGAAAGACACTCCATGGGATCCCAAGTCATCGTTGCTCTCTAGAGCTTGTTTTGTCAACTCGTGGGATTGCGAGGTTGACAAGAATTAGTGGGTACCTACACAAAGGAGACACAGACGAAAGAGATTGTGTGTGTGTGGTAAATGTACACATCATCCATCATGATGTGTACATGCACATGAGAGTTAGTACAAGATAAGCATCGCTCAAAGAAATTTGATGCATGGTATAAGAAAATGTCATCCATCATGAAAGAATAGTTATTGTGTATAACACGACGAGGATGCAAATTGAGCATACAAGTATAAGGATCATGCAATGGATGGGAGTGATCAAAATCTCCTAAAATGTATGAGGAAACTATGGGCGTCTCCTCATGTGCAATATTTGAAACATCATACGGAGAAAATGGACAATATCCAAAACAATGCATATCCGAAGCTAGGTGGTCATGGCATGGCATATGAGATAAATGATGCAAAGGTAGCATGTCAATATCATCACAAGAGAAACAAGTGCCAATAACCATGAGCTTGTCATCTATGCCATATGTGGAAATTGGGTTAATCTTAATTGCAAATATGACATGTGGTCGATCTCATGCATAGCATATGACAAGTCAAGCGGATTGGCAAACATGATGTGACCGAGAGAATTAGCACAAGAAATCCTATGTAACATGGCATCACAACTAATAGACTCCACATGGCAATCACCATACTCATCATAAATGGGAAAATCATCGCATGCGGAGGTCACACTAGCATGAAGCATGGAAATAGGTTGATCAACATCATGCAAGCAATCAATGTCAAGAATGTCCACTAGTGGGACTAGAGCATCACCTTCACCTATGTTACCTTGTTCATTCCACTCTAGTGGTGTAGGTGAGGTGGGTAAGACCAAATGGTGGTCATCTTCATCTTGATGGAACCATGTGGGGGTGCATCATATTCCACCATGGCCATCGTCTTGTCCAAAGGGAGGACGAAGTCGTTGTGAATTAGCGTGTCATCATATATGGGACCTAGCACCAAATGAGAAGACACAATAAAGGTAGAGGTCAAGTCGTTAGTGTTGAAAGTGGCCTCACATGACCTATCAACTATCTCACTCTCTCTATGTGGTGGTTCACTCACTCCCTCAAAATAGGTGCACTCAATCTCACGTATGGTGGAGTCAGTCATCTCACTCAAGTGGTGGAGGTTGTGGCTCTCCTCACATGGGAATTGGGGTAACACATCATATATAGGGCTAGTGGTGAAGTCACTCTCACTCTCAATATGGTGGAAAAAGTCACTCAAGTCATCATACGTCGCCGTGGTCGAAGGGAAAATCCCATGCTCAACCATCTCATCGTCGTCGCCGTGGATGAAAGCCGAAAATGGCACATCATCACTCTCGCCTCCTAAGATGGAAGCATCATCCTTGCTCGCCACCTTGTCGCTTGCCTCCAAAGCTTGGTCCTTGAGGGTCTCTGTAGTCGTACTCGTCACCGCACCGTATTGAAAAAGAGTCATGGAGGACTCGGCATCATCAATGCTACAAAGAGGGATGGCGGTGAAGTCGAACTTGGGAGCATCGTCTTGGAGCTTGTCGTGCTTGGACATCATGGTGGTACTAGCCTCATGCTCGTTCTCATGGAGCTTGGTCGTCGTGAAGTGAGCTTGGGTTGGAGAAGCTTTGGCCTTCATGAGTTCTTGTTCCGCCTTGAGAGCACCAATGTAGTCGTCGTCGAGGGACTTGTAGTTCTCGAGGAATATCGTCTTGGAGATGTCATTGTGTAATCCCATCATGAAGTGGAACTTCATCGAAATGGGGTCATCCATGCCGGCTCCTCGCAAGGCAATCTTCATCTCCTTGAAGTACTCGTCGATGGAATTGGATCCTTGGGTGGTGTTCTCCAATTGGCGTAGAAGTTGTTCCGTGTAGGTTGGAGGCACGAACTCTTGATGCAAAGCTCTCTTCATCTTGGGACAACTCATGTCGTAGCTCTTCGAAGGTGCGTGAAGCCACCATGTGGACGCGTAGTCATGGAAGTTTCTTGTGGCGCACTTCACTTGATCTTCGGGAGGAACTTGATGTAGCTTGAGGTAGTCGTCCATCAAACTCTCCCACTCGAGATACTCCTCGGGTTCTTGAGTCCCATAGAAAGGAATTGTGTGGTCGATGTCGAGGTCGTAGTAACTCGTGGAAGTCGTGGACTTGAGCTTGGGGAGCTTCTCTTGAGCGTAGTCTTGAGGTGCTTGTTGGCGAAGATGTCATATATCCGAAGGAGAAGATGCCTTGAAGTCGCTTGGCAAAGATGCCAAGGGAGATGGTGAAGTCGGTGAGCGGTTGTTGGTGTTGAGCTCTTAACCTTCACATTCATGGTGGTGATGGTGTCGATGCCGATGTGACCTTGCTGGAGATGGTAGCTCGGAGACATGTGCTCTTGAGCGTCTTCTCGAAGATGAGGAAGACCGCTTGTAGGACTTGATGAGTGCTTTGATCTCCTCCATTTGAGCTTGCATCTTGGCGTCGTTAGAGTTGTTCGTGGCATCGAACTCGTCGTTGTTGTTGTAGACCGAAGATGAAATTCCTTGCCTATCCATCACTCCAAGAGAAAAATGTGTGTGGTAGAAAGAGAAGAACGGATACCAAATGTACCTTGACCGAAGTTGAAAGTGGATCAATGATCACTCCAATGTGGACAAGGAAATAGCACAATTGGTACCAATTCTTGTCGGGTTCTCACACCTACACAAATAAGGCTTATGGTGGAGCTCGATGAGGATAGTGGCACAAAAATTTGATGTAAAATGTTAGCAAGAGTCAATAATTTTGAAAGAGATTCACAAATTCGCATGTGTAACAAGTAGACCAATAGCAATGACTGGCACACGGAAACACACACAGATAGATAAATGGGGTCATGCAACCAAGGAATGAGCTCAAAATGTGGAATCCACAGAAAATGCTCTTGTTGCACAACTCTAGAGAGACGCTAGCACGATTTTTGAATAGGTGTATATGACACTTGTGCACAACCTATAGGAGACAAAAATGCAACGACTTCTATCCCAAGTATGTTATGTATGATGTTCCGGTGGTATGATCCAAGATGATCAGATATGACAATCTGGTATGATGCTATGGCACTTGCTTACAAGCTCTTTGTTCACTCTTTTTCCTTGTTTAAAAGCTTAGTCTTTTTTTTGTATGGACTTTTGCACAATGCACAAACCAAGATAGCAATTGTGTATATGCAGGAACAAACTTAAGGCACAAGAGATGATATGATGATACCAATATGATATAGTATGTATGCAATGTATGGTGTAGATCACTAATGTGCACAAGTAACGTTGCCGGCAATACTCAAATGGCTAGTCTCGATAGGCAAGTAACGCAAAATGGGCTAGGGGTTAACAATGCAATGGAAAGGGAATATATAATGGAGGGATACCACGATACCGAGATGATATGGAGGTTACCGTCCTTGGCGATGATGACTGGCGGTGATCTTGATGGAGATATCAAGATGATGGAGACTCGTCCCTAAGTAGCCGAAACACCTTAGGAAACGGAAAAACCGCAAACTCAAAATCTCAAATGTCAAATGGTGGTAGCGGGAATGTGATGGTGGTTGTGGAAGCTCAATGGGATTGCAGAATGGCAATGATGGGTTGTGGACTATGCAATGCGGAAATGGAGGGTAAGGTGGGCTATACACGGCGTCGGAGTTGGAAGCACGGTCCCTAAGTAGCCGAAACACCTTAGGAGACACAACTCACAACACAAACAAAATTGGGTTAGGTCGGGGTGGCGGGAGTGTATGGTTGGTAAGCCTATGCAGAAGTGGTGGTGGTTGATGAAGAAGCAACCGTCCCTAAGTAGCCTAAACACCTTAGGAGACTCAAATCACTCCTCAAGCAACAACTAATGCGATGGGGAACAAAATTGGTTAGGTTGCGGAAGTCGGTGGTGGTGTAGCTGATGGTGTGGTGGAAGTCCTAGGCAAAGATGCCAAAATTAACAAACTTTGATGGAGTCAAAAGATTTTTGTGGTATTTTTGTGGGAAGGGGGATGTCAAGAGCTTTTCAACGAGCTAAAGAACACGAAAATCGGACTCCGGATGAATTAGTTATGGACAAAACTGTGAAACAGAGAAGGCTGAAATCCCAGGGGCCGGATGTCCTGGGTGGAGCCCAGATTTCCGGGGCTGTCTGTCCAGAACTGAGCAGATTTGGTGCTCTAGGAGCCGAATGTCCGTCCGGGGAACCCGAATGGGCCCGATGGCCCGGATGTCCGGCTCGACGAATCTAGATCTTGTTTGGGGTGGAAATTTTCGAATTCGGGGCGGAAATTGATGATTCCAAGGGCAAAATTTGATGGATTTTGTGGATGGAAAGTGGAGAAAATTGGGGATATGCTAGATCCACTCGAAACCAAGCAAATTCATGGATCAAAATTAACAAAACTTCGTCAAACCAACAAATCACAAAAAAATTGGGGCTATTTTTGTGGGGAATTTTCGAATTTCGGACAAAATCAACAAAATTAGGCTAGAAAACACAACAGGGAGGCTCCGAAATCGTGATCAACGTAGCTCTGATACCAAGATGATGTAGGGTAGAACCCTAGTGGCCCGATCTTTCACGAAAGGAGCGAATCCCATGATGAACATGACGAACACGAGGAGGGAAACGAAGGGAAAATCACGAGGGGAACACAAGAGAACACTCAAACCAATAAGAATGATCA
>NC_057803.1:283447647-283455877 GCF_018294505.1 Triticum aestivum | reverse complement strand
CTTAGAAAGGGGGCTTGAATCCAGAGGGTTCTTCTCCATAGAGGCCGCGGTCTCTCTCGTGGAGTAGATCCGATATGATGAGCGGTAGCTCTATCTGTCAAATGACCTATCACAACACTAACCATAAAATGTAGGTGGAGGGGGAGTATATATAGTCTAAGGGGCGAAGGGGTACATGGGCCACGGCCCAGATGCGCTGCACGCAGGCAGGGGGCGGATGTCCGGGCGTCGGGCCGGATGTCCGGGCCTTCTCGAGACGCCGGATGTCCGGGCGCTAGGGCCGGATGTCTGGGCTGGTAGGGTCCAACCTTGTTGCTCTCTGGAATGGCGGGGTCCAGATTTCTGGGTTGGAGGCCGGATGTCCGGGGGCTCGGGACGCGTCGGATGTCCGGGCCCTATAGACTTGGCCGCTGGCTCCTTGCTGCTGGTGACACGTCCAGGGGCCGGATGTCCGGGTCCTGGAAGCTGTCTCCGTCTTCTTCTGTCGTCGCTTCCATGCTTCCCTCGTAGATGGTGTAGTTGTTCCTTGGCGCTTGCACTCCTCCTCGCCGTCCGTAGTGTTCCGACAATACCTATGCATCCACACGAGAGGGGTGTCAAGTAGTATACCAGCCTCGAAGGGGTCAAGTGAGCACGTGTAAAGGAGATGATTCACCTTTATGTATGTGAAGTATATGTCGCACGTGTCACTTGCCAAACGGACTCTTGACATGGTGATGTCCATAGGATGCTCCGCATCAGGTACAAAACCACCTCGAAGCTATTCTTTCCAATCGATCTATCCAAGAGTTCGTACTAAAATAACACCAAATATTTTCAGATTCATAATACTCAATCCAACACAAAGAACTTCAAAGAGTTCCCCAAGATTTCTACCGGAGAAACAAAGACGAGAACATGCATCAACCCCTATTCATAGATTAGCCCAATGTCACCACGGGAATCCGCAAGTTGAGTGCTAAAACACATATCCAGTGAATCAATATGATACCCCATTTTCACCACGAGTATTCATATGCAAGGCATACATAAAGTGTTCTCAAACCCAAAAAGTATTCAATCCAATAAAACGAAATGTCAAAGGGAAAACTCAATTCATCACAAGATAGAGAGGGTAAAACATCATATGATCCGACTATATTAACAAAGCCCGCGATACATCAAGATCGTGACATCTCAAGAACATGAGAGAGAGAGAGAGAGAGAGATTAAACACATAGCTACTGGTACAAACCCTCAGCCCCGAGAGTGGACTACTCCCTCCTCATCACGGTGGTCATCGGGATGATGAAGATGGCCATCGGAGATGATTCCCCCTCCGGCAGGGTGCCGGAATGGGGTCTAGATTGGTTTTTGGTGGCTACAGAGGCCTACGGTGGCGGAACTTCTGATCTAGGTTACCCTTAGGGTTTTTGGAATATTTGGGAATTTATAGGGCGAAGAGGGGTTGCAGGAGGGCACCGAGGTGGGCACAACCCCCAGGTGCACCTTGGTGGGTTGTGCCTGCCTTGGGGCACCCCCTAGGTGCTTCTCTGGTCCACTGGTGGTCTTCTGGTCCATAAAAAATCCACAAAAAGTTCCGCAGTGTCTGGACTCCGTTTGATATTGATTTCCTGCGATGTAAAAAACAAGCAAAAAAACAGCAACTGGCACTGGGTACTGGATCAATAGGTTAGTCCCAAAAAATGATATAAAATTGCTATAAAATGATTGTAAAACATCCAAGAATGATAATATAACAGCATGAATACTTCATAAATTAGATATATTGTAGACGTATCAAAGGGGAGGCACACCCTCCACTTCAAGTATGACGGGGCGACTACACTCTTCGTCAAGATCTTCGTGGAAGACAGTGTACGCCTGGGGTGCTGCTCGGAGAGCGACAACAGTAGCATCGACCACCCCTCCGACGACGACGACCGTCATGGCAGTGACATCCTCGGTGGTGAAATAGCCCTTGGCGACGGCCACGACGTCTCCAGCAGTGACAGCGCTTCCTTCGGGGGGAGCTCGAGCGATGACGACTACGACGAGCCGCCGTGCCACGATGTCAAGGTGGAGGAGGATTCCAACTGAGCGCCGGTAGCGTCGGAGTCTGCGCCTCAGGAGTTGTGGCCTCCGGGATGCTGTTTCTTTTGTTATTTTATTTCCTTCATAAAAAAACATGAAGGGGCATGGGGGAGCGTGTAAGGAACTGCGCGCTTGCACCTTTATTTTAATGTTTTATCCGAATTTTCAAGTCGTGTTGGCGTTTCTCGCTTGGGCTCGAGCCCCCCTTTTCCTTCTTAGTAGCTTAGTGCTCTGCGTCGCCGGGACCTAGTCCCTAGGTAGGTTTCTGCCGTCGCTGGTATGCCAGGTCGCGATGCCGTGTGCAAGGCGAGGAGGTGAGCGACCCAAGGTCCGGTAGGAGCTCCTAAGGCGTGATGCTCAAGAGTCCCCCCTTGAAGCGCAAGCAGCTCTTGAGTGAGAAAAATGGAATTTTGTCCAATCGAGATTGCGGAAATAGGGGTCCGGTGTTATCAGTAAAGCTCATGCTTGGCGCGGAGAAGGTGACTTAGCTTTAGGGTGCTTGTGGCTTGCGAAGGGTTCTTGCGTCGTGAGGGTGCGCTTTCCTGGAGCCTGGTCCTCCGCCTCTGCTCTGAAACAAATCAAGGCAAGTCCCGCTAAGGGTGCGTGAAAGGACTGTCGTTCTTTAATATTTCAAGCGGTGCCAGCATGGCCGGGCCGCGCCCAACTTCCCATTATCCCACGCGGGGTTTACCTCTCATTTTCTTGGTGACGAAGGTGCTCTACGTCCTTAGGACCCAGCCCTCGGGCTAGCTCAGCCGCCGCTGGTATGTCAGGCCGCGATGCCTGGGACAAGGCCAGGAGGTGAGGGCCCGAGAGCCAGTTGGCGCTCCTGAGGTGCGATGCTCAAGAGCCCCTCTTTTAACGTGCAAACGGCTTGCATGAGAAGGAGAAGTTCATCTTGCGGGGTGCCAAGGAAAAGGGCCTTGACCAGCGACATGTGGCGTACAAAATGACTTTACTTAGCCTTTCACAAACAAAACCGCTGCCTGATCGAGGCGGGCCTTCCTGAGGCGGCGCGATGTCGTCAAGGCCACTCGAGCACCTGTCTCCTAAGATTCATGCGTATTAGCCAGCTACAAGACACAAAGGGGCGGCGCATGCTTGATAATCTGCTCACGATCGTTCCAGGAGAAGACGGAGGCACTAAGGACCTGGCGAGGTGACGTGCGCGGGACCGCCCCGCAAGCCAGAGCTCAGTCTACTAGATTTATCAGCGCTGCAGAGACGGACCCAAGCACAGGCACCGTGCCGGTAGCCCCCTCTCGTGGGACGTTCTAGCAGAGAGATGGCAATGCGCGAAGCCCACGGGGGGTGACTCCAGAAGTGATACGATATCAAGCGCAGGGTTAACAGCCACAGTAACTCATGAAAGCATAACTAGTTCAAGGTACATGAATTAAACAACGCAGCTGCAGGGGTGGACCCTTAGCAGCTTGAGGATAATGCAGCCCGAGGGGCGCCCTCTTGAGCAAAACAAAATTCACCTGGCGCTGGTGCTGAAGAGGGGTCGAGGTAGCTGTAGAAGCATGCCATAGAGGTTCACTCCTCATGGGCCAGGCGGCTCCGGAGGCTTGATAGGCCCGTGATATGTCTCCAATGTATCTATAATTTTTGATTGTTCCATGCTATATTATATTCTGTTTTGGACATTATTGGGCTTTATTATACACTTTTATATCATTTTTGGGACTAACCTATTAACCGGAGGCCCAACCCAGAATTGCTGTTTTTTTTTGCCTATTTTAGGGTTTCGCAGAAAAAGAATGTCAAAGGATTCCAGGCGGAATGAAACCTTCGGGAACATGATTTTCGGAATGAACATGATCCAGAGGACTTGGACCCTACGTCAAGACATCAACCAGGAGGCCAGGAGGTAGGGGGGCGCGCCTACCCCCTGGGCCCGCACTCCACCCTCGTGGGCCCCCTGTTGATCCACCGACGTACTCCTTCCTCCTATATATACCTACGTACCCCCAAACTACCAGATACGGAGACAAAACCCTAATTCCACCACCATAACTTTCTGTATCCACGAGATCCCATCTTGGGGCCTGTTCCGGAGCTCCGCCGGAGGGGGCATCGATCACGGAGGGCTTCTACATCAACACCATAGCCCTTCCGATGAAGTGTGAGTAGTTTACCTCAGACCTACGGGTCCATAGTTATTAGCTAGATGGCTTCTTCTCTCTTTTTGGATCTCAATACAAAGTTCTCCCCCTCTCTTGTGGAGATCTATTCGATGTAATCTTCTTTTGCGGTGTGTTTGTTGAGACCAATGAATTGTGGGTTTATGATCAAGTTTATCTATGAACAATATTTGAATCTTCTCTAAACTCTTTTATGTATGATTGGTTATCTTTGCAAGTCTCTTGGAATTATCAGTTTGGTTTGGCCTACTAGATTGATCTTTCTTGCAATGGGAGAAGTGCTTAGCTTTGGGTTCAATCTTGCGGTGTCCTTTCCCAGTGACAGTAGGGGCAGCAAAGCACGTATTGTATTGTTGCCATCAAGGATAACAAGATGGGGTTTTCATCATATTGCATGAGTTTATCCCTCTACATCATGTCATCTTGCTTAAAGCGTTACTCTGTTCTCTTGAACTTAATACTCTAGATGCAAGCTGGATAGCGATCGATGTGTGAAGTAATAGTAGTAGATGCAGGCAGGAGTCGGTCTACTTGTCTCGGATGTGATGCCTATATACATGATCATACCTAGATATTCTCATAACTATGTTCAATTCTGTCAATTGCTCAACAGTAATTTGTTTACCCACCGTGAATACTTATGCTCTCGAGAGAAGCCACTAGTGAAACCTATGGCCCCCGGGTCTATCTTCTATCATATTAATCTTCCAATACTTAGTAATTTTTATTGCCTTTTATTTTACTTTGCATCTTTATCATAAAATACCAAAAATATTATCTTATCATATCTATCATATCTCACTCTCGTAAGTGGTCGTGTAGGGATTGACAACCCCTTATCGCGTTGGTTGCGAGGATTTATTTGTTTGTGTAGGTGCGAGGGACTCGTGCGTGGCCACCTACTGGATTGATACCTTGGTTCTCAAAAACCGAGGGAAATACTTACGCTACTTTGCTGCATCACCCTTTCCTCTTCAAGGGAAAACCAACGCAAGTGTTCAAGAGGTAGCAAGAAGGATTTCTGGCGCCGTTGCCAGGGAGGTCTATGCAAAAGTCAACATACCAAGTACCCATCACAACCCTTATCTCCCGCATTACATTATTTGCCTCTCGTTTTCCTCTCCCCCACTTCACCCTTGCCGTTTTATTCGCCCTCTCTCTCTATCCTCCCTCTCTTTCTCTATTTGCCTCTTTTTGCCTATTTCTTGTTTGCTTGTGTGTTGGATTGCTTGCTTGTCACGATGGCTTTACCTAGATTTAGCGATCCTCACCTTAAAATGTTTGAAGAGAACGAATGCAACGTCAGGAGTTTTATGGTTTTACAATTTGAGCATAATAGTTTCTTTAGAAATGAGCTCAAAGAACAAAAAAGTTTTATGGGTTATATGAATAAGGAGCTCGATGATATGACTAAAGAATTTGATGGTTTGAAATCTGAGATTGCTTATCTTGAGAAGTTAATAGCTGAAGTTTCGGATAAGCAAGCCACCTTAGTTAATAAGATGGCAGAAATTTTTTATGGAAGATAAAGAGGAAGATCTAAAAGTTATTGATGTGTCCCCTATTAAATCTTTGTTTGCAATATGAATCTTGATAATGATGGGACTGAATATGACCCACCTTTACCTAGACGGCGTTCCAAGAATTCGGAATCTTTGGATCTTGATGCTAAAATTGTTAAAAGTGGGATTGAAGAAGTCAAAACTTTAAATATTAATGAACCCACTATTTTGGATTTCAAGGAATTTAATTATGCTAATTGTTCTTTGATATATTGTATTTCCTTGTTGCAATCCGTGCAAAAATTCTCCTGATGCTTATAGCCAAAATAAAGCTTTTACTAAACATATCGTTGATGCTTTGATGCAATCTTATGAAGAAAAACTTGAGCTGGAAGTTTCTATCCCTAGAAAACATTATAATGAGTGGGAACCTACTATTAAAACTAAAATTAAAGATCATGAATGCTATGCTTTGTGTGATTTGGGTGCTAGTGTTTCCACGATTCCAAAGACTTTGTGTGATTTGTTAGGTTTCCGTGATTTTGATGATTGCTCTTTAAACTTGCACCTTGCAGATTCCACTATTAAGAAACCTATGGGAAAAATTAATGATGTTCTTATTGTTGCAAATAGGAATTATGTGCCCGTAGATTTTATTGTTCTTGACATAGATTGCAATCCTTCATGTCCTATTATTCTTGGTAGACCTTTCCTTAGAACGATTGGTGCAATTATTGATATGAAGGAAGGTAATATTAGATTCCAATTTCCATTAAGGAAAGGCATGGAACACTTTCATAGAAAGAAAATTAAATTACCTTATGAATCTATTATGAGAGCCACTTATGGATTGCCTACCAAAGATGGCAACACCTAGATCTATCCTTGCTTTTTATGCCTAGCTAGGGGCGTTAAACGATAACGCTTGTTGGGAGGCAACCCAATTTTATTTTTATTACTTGCTTTTTTTCTCCTGTTTGGTAATAAATAATTTATCTAGCCTCTGTTTTGGTTGTGTTTTTTGTGTTTAATTAGTGTTTGTGCCAAGTAGAACCGTTGGGAAGACTTGGGGAAAGTCTTGTTAATCTTGCTGTAAAAAACAGAAACTTTAGCACTCACGAGAACTGCTGCCATTTTTATTTGGAAAGTGCTATTTAGTTAATTATTTTTAATACAATTAATAGATAAATTACTCACGTACAGCAATTTATTTTAGAATTTTTGGGGTTCCAGATCTTGCGTTAGCTACAGATTACTACAGACTGTTCTGTTTTTGACAGAATCTGTTTTTCGTGTGTTGTTTGCTTATTTTGATGAATCTATGGCTAGTAAAATAGTTTATAAACCATAGATAAGTTGGAATACAGTAGTTTTAACACCAATATAAATAAAGAATGAGTTCATTACAGTACCTTGGAGTGGTGTTTTGTTTTCTTTCGCTAACGAAGCTCACGAGATTTTCTACTTTAAGTTTTGTGTTGTGAAGTTTTCAAGTTTTGGGTAAATATTTGATGGATTATGGAACAAGGATTGGCAAGTGGCTAAGCTTGGGGATGCCCATGGCACCCCCAAGGTAATCTAAGGACACCCAAAAGCCAAAGCTTGGGGATGCCCCGGAAGGCATCCCCTCTTTCATCTACTTCTATCGGTAACTTTACTTGGAGCTATATTTTTATTTACCACATGATATGTGTTTTGCTTGAGCGTCTTGTATTATTTGAGTCTTTATTTGTTAACTTTCCACAATCATCCTTGATGCACGCACCTTTTTGAGAGAGACACACATGATTCGGAAATTATTAGAATACTCTATGTGCTTCACTTATATCTTTTGAGTTATATAGTTTTTGCTCTAGTGCTTCACTTATATCTTTTGACTTGGGGATTTCACTGTTCTCATATTTGAATTTTATCAAATATAGAAATGAGGATTTTTGGTTTTAATTATTTTTCTCTCCAAAAATATTTCATGTTAAAATATATGAGAGGAGATAATATGACTTCTCCAAAAGAAATGAAATATTGGAGGAAAATATTAAAATCAAATATTTGCTTTTATTCGGATTTTATTGCAATTTTATTTACATTAGAAAAATTGCACGTTTTCAAAATTGCATTTTAGGGCGAAGAAAATGTTCATCTTGTTCTAAATAGTTTATTTGGACGGTGAAAATTTGTTTTGGCATTTTTAGTTTTTTATTTATGTTTCTAGGATTTATTTTCGTCGGAATGTTATTTTTTTTAAAAAAAAGAGAAGCCCGCCAGACCGAACTGGGCCGAGGCCCATTTGGCCCAGCCACCGCCGTGCCGCCGTCTCCGTCGCGGAGACTGTGACCAGCACGCCGCCCGCGGAGGCCGAGCCGACCACACCTCCCAGCCCCCTCCCGCAAGCCACCCTCCCCCCTTTAAAAGCCGACCCGGGCCCCCCTGGAGCCCCAAGCCGCAGCCACCGTCGCCCGCTAGCCGCTCCGCCGCCCTGCGCTGAGGCCGCCTCACGCCGCCGCTGAG
>NC_057803.1:282734837-282762955 GCF_018294505.1 Triticum aestivum | reverse complement strand
CTAGGCTCGTGACTGCCTGTTGGGTCCCCTTCTGGTATTTATTTCACCAATAATTTTAATATATTCAAAAATAAATCTCCGTCAATTTTCAAATCATTTGGAATTGTTTAGAAAAAGTGCCTCCGATATAGTCCTTTCCGGTCCAGAATTCCAGCTGCCGCCAATCTCCCTTTTCATGTGTAACTTGCAATAAAGAGAGAAAATACATAAGAATTGTATTATAAAGTGAAATAACATTCCATAATGCAATAAATATCAACATAAAACATGATGCAAAATGGAAGTATCATACACCATGGTAGAAACAATTAGTGTAGTCTTGTTCATAAGGATAAACATATTACTTTGCTTCCTATGTCTCACGAACACATTTTGAAAGATGCTCTTACTAGAGCTAGTAAACCAAAACAGGAGCAAGGCAAGAGTGAAAATCAGATTGTGGCAAAAGAATTTGAGCAACAAATGAAGCCTAATAACAAACCATCATCTTATGTTGCCTCTGAAATTAAATTGAAAAGTGGATTATTACTTGCCACCAAATCTAATATTGATGATCTAGATTTCAGCAAATCTGTTTGCTATGCTTTTGTGTGCAAAGAGGCATTATTTTCATTTGAGGATGTGCCTTCCTCTTTGCCTCTTGATATCACTAACAATTTGTAGGAGTTCACTGACGTCTTTCCACAAGACGTGCCACCGGGATTACCATCTATTTGAGGGATCGATCATCAGATTGACTTAACTCCCAGTGCATCACTGCCCAATCCAGAGGAAATGAATGAGATTATGTGTCAAGTGCAGGAGCTGCTCAACAAAGGTTATATACGTGAATCCCTTAGTCCTTGTGTTGTTCCTATTATTCTAGTGCCAAAAAGAATGGTACATCGCGTATGTGTGTCGATTGTAGATCCATTAATAATATTACTATTCGCTATTGTCATCCTATTCCTAGGCTATATGATATGCTTGATGAGTTAAGTGGATCTACAATATTGTCCAAAGTTGATTTGCATAGTGGATACCATCAAATTTACATGAAATTGGGAGATGAATGTAAAACAGCATTTAAAACTAAGTTTGGCTTATATTAGTGGTTAGTCATGCCTTTTGGGTTAACTAATGTACCTAGCACTTCCATGAGATTGGGTGAACAAAGTTTTATGTGCTTTCATTGGATGATTTGTGGTAGTCTATTTTGATGATATACTAATTTGTAGCAAATCTTTGGTGGAACATTTTGAACATTTACATGTTGTCTTTATTGCTCCACATGATGCACGTTTGTTTGCTAACCTTGGGAAGTGCACCTTTAGCACCGACCGATTATCTTTTCTTGGCTATGTTGTTACTCCACATGTAATTAATGTTGATAAAGCCAAGATTGAAGTTATTGAGAGTCGGTCGCAACCCAAAATGGTCACACAAGTGAGGAGTTTACTTGGACTTGCTCGTTTTATTGGCGTTTGGTGAGAGATTTCAGCACCATTGCTACACCTCTCAATGAGCTTACAAAGAAAAATGTGCCTTTTGTTTGGGGTACTGCACAGGAAGAAGCCTTCATGGTATTGAAAGATAAGTTAAAACATGCTCCATTACTCCAACTTCCTAAATTTAATAAGACTTTTGAGCTTGAATGTGATGCTAGTGGAATTTGTTTAGGAGGTGTGTTATTACAAGATGGTAAACCTGTTGCATACAGTACGAAAAACCCACTTCCATGATGATACGTGTTTGTCACGGTAGGTCACATTTTCTTTCATGCATGTACATCCATGATGATTTTATGACAGAATCAAGATAGTTATACCTGTGCTGTCGTAGAAGTGTTCCATGACAATACCAAAATTATCATCATGGAAGTGTCCACTTCCATGACGATAAATCGCGCATCATGGAAGTGTTTTCTTCAAGGGTAACTGACACATGGCATCCACCATAACGGGTCGCCGTTAAGCTATCGGGTTCCGATTTGGATCCGATAACCGTTAACAACCCCGACCAATGGGGATTTTCCACGTGTAAAATTCTTATTCGCTAGAGGATCCACATGTTGGCTCAGCGTTGGGACAGATGTCATCCACTCATTGTACAGGAGGCGCCTTTGATATGTTGGCACGTGGCAATGCCCAAGAGTGGCCCATTTAGGGCTACTTGTGTCTGGTCCATTTAAGCCCACGGTCCATATGAGATGTGCCAATTCGGCCTGTCAATGGCCATTAACTATTTGACACCATTGCAGCCCATCGCCAGTTCGAGCCCGTTAACAGCTCGCTATATATTTGGGCTCAATATTGGCCCGATGTAGTTTCGACCTGTTAACGGCCCATTCAAGGGATGGGCCAATTTTTAGGATGTACGTCTTTCGGCCTTTTAGCGACCCATTTAAGTGTTGGGCCAATTTCCAGCCCAGTGTGTCTTTCAGCCTGTTAACTGCCCATAAATAAGTTGGGCCATTTGCAGTCCAACCTGAGTTTTGGCCTCTTAACGGCACATGCTCTTCATGGTCCAATACCAGCCCGATTTCTCTTTCGGCCTGCTGAAGGCCCACAACACAGTTGGGCCATATACAGTCCAACCTAACTTTCGGCCTCTTAGTAGCCCATGCTCTTCATGGTCCAGTACGAGTCCGTTGTCTCTTTCGGCTTGCTAAAGTCCCACAGTATAGTTGGGCCATATATAGCCCGACCTCAGTATCACCTGTGAAATCGAATGAGCCCACTTATTGCCCGCATCGATGTCGGCCTGTTAACGACCAGGGAGGTAACATGGCCGAGCATTAACTATTAGCTCATTTCAATTATAGCGGCCCAATAGAGCTTTCGGCCGGGTTATGACCCATTAACTTAATGGGCCCGCTAAAGTTCGAACATGTCTGTAGGCCCAATTAGATAACGTCGATTCCGGCCTAGCTATAATTTGAGCCCATTACGACGAGCAATTATGGGCATGACAAAAACCGATCAATCAAAGGCCTATGAGAATTTGGGCCCATGCGAGCCTGTTAGGGAAGCCATTTAAAGGGAATGGGCCGCTTCCTTCATATAGGGCCCACGACTATTCATGCTAACTAATAATTTCACTACTTTTTTTGCTTCGTGGCGACCAGTTAGATGGAATGCGAGACACACTAAGAAAACATACGACATACAAGGAAAAACGTTGCACATCCAACATGTATTATAGGAAATTACATCTAGGCAATCAAAGATTGATGCCAGTGCAAATAAATGAACAGAACTTAACGATCTTCAACCTCACAATCTGCAACCTCAGCGCGGATGACACCCATAAGCATTCTTTGCTACTGTCTCTAAAAACATTGATCAGTTGTTGTTACACAAGAATGTTGTAACGCCCCGAGACCGACGTGCCAGGTGTCTTCAAGTTATTCGCTATCGTTGCCATGTCATTTGCTTGCGTGTTGCATCTTCCCATGTCATCATCCGCATTGCATCATCATGTTTTATAAAAACTTGCATCCGTCCCGGTCTCCTCGTTCCGTTTGTTATCCGTTCTGAGCCCAGGCACACTTGCACGCGCCCGCGGCATGTCCGAAATATTATTTTATAAGTGGCCAGAAATGTTCTTGGATTGGGTTGAAAGTTGGCGTGTGGTCTTATTATAGTGTGGATAGACCTCCTGTCAAGTTTCATCACATTCGGAGTTCGTTTGATGGCCCAACCGTTAAACTATAGTGGCATTATAGCCGGGCACACGTCGGACGTTTTCGGTCTCCGAAAACAGTTGTCGGGTCTCTCTCTTCTCTTCTCTCAGCCCAAGGCTTTTTGCACAGCCCACTGCCTACCGCCAGGACCAAGCTAACCTCTCTCGTCAGCCCGCGGACCTCCCCTCGCGCGCGTCCGAAAGTTGTCCCGAACCCCACTCGGACTGTCGCTACCGTTGTGTCCAGATTGTCCCCGAACATTTACAAAACATCTCCATTTTCCCTTTTGTACTCCATAGCCTATTTTTTGTAACCATCCAATTTTGATCGGAGGGTCCTAATAGCCCCTAACCAAATCCAGTGCTATATATAGACCAATCCCCTAGGCAGCAACCCTAAAATCTAGGTCTTTTGTCCCCCCCTTAGCCGCCGCCACACTCCACCGAATCCACACCGGGATCCTCCCATTCATCCTCCCACCAACCAGAGCTCGAGCCCGAGCTCTTCGATTCAAAATCCAGCCAGATCGATCCATCCGCCATCCTACCACCTCGCCTCCTTGTTCCTGTGCCCGCAGCAGTCGAGCCCCATTGACCCCGCCCGAGCCCTGCCTCGTCCTCAACCGTCGTCACGTCACCGACGTCCAAACCACTGGAGTGCAACTGCCCTTCCGACCCCGTCGCCGCTCTTCCCCTGTTTTCTTCCTTGTGCCTTTTCCCTCCCTCTTGTGCTCATATACATTCACGTCTCTCTCCTCTCGCAACATTCAACAGGAACCCTGGCCGCCAAGCTTCGTAGCGCTGCCCTCAACCAGGAGCTCCGCCTGACTCCATGGCCATCGTCCGGAACCTCTCCATCGCCCCACTACATCTCCGCCTCTAACCCGGCCGGATCGACGCAGTCCTGTAGCCCCGCCATGTCCTTGGAGCCGTTGCGCCTGCTCGTTCCTGCAGCGCCCGAGCTGCTCTTCCTCCCGCTGGCCTCCTCTGTGTGCCAAGTCCCTCGCCGTCAGCCTTTGCCTACCCTGCTGCGAGCAGCAGTTCGGGATCAAGCCCGCTCACCCGCTCGTTGACCATGCCCATAGACCGCGCCACCACTGGAAGGCTTCGGCCTCACCTGGCGGCCCAGATCCGGCCCAGCCGCCTGCCTCATCTAGCCCAGCGCAAACCGGGCCAAGCCCAATGTGAGAAGCCCCCCTCCAGCCCCTGTGCATTGTTGGGCTTGTCCCAGATTTCAGCCTAGTAGTGTTTTTTTAGTGTGTGTGAATTTAGCTTTTATCCGCAGGATTGCAATTTTGCAGAAACCCCCCAGCATCATGCATTTAATAACTGTTGAACCGTGCATCCAAATTAAACAAACTATATATGTAAAATGCTTAGAATTTTGTGTAGATTAATAATATGCCACTTTCAGACATGTTAAAAATGTTAAAAATGTTGTTTGTTTAATTTTGCTCATATTGCCATGTTAAAATGATTTAATTCATAACTAAATAACCATAGTTCCGCACCTAACAAACTTTATATGTAAATGGGGTAGAAAAATTCCTAGTTTAACATGGTGCATTCATCTTGCATGTTTAACAACTCTAAAGTATGCTTTAGGACAGAACAGTACCAAATCCCTAATTTGCATATGAGGATTTTTCGGAATTGTTGTTTGTTTATTTCCGGCTTCATTTAAACTTGACTAGATAGTTATTTTAACTATGCTTCACCTCTTTCCATGTTAATCAACATTTAATATTGTTGGGTACATAAACGAGATCGAACTAAATAACTTGAATGTGGTGTTCCGTCAATATGCAACTCATTGCATATTGAGCTCCACTTAACTTGTAGTATTGTTTGTGCACTTTGCCATGCCATGCCTCATTAAGACGGACATGCATCATGCTTGGTTGTGCATCATGCCTTGTTCTTGTGTTGGTTGTTTACTATGTTGCTTGCTTCTTTCCGGGTTGCTACTCCCGTTAGCTTCGGTTTCGTTCCGGAGTTGTGAGGATCCGTTCGACTTCGTCTGTTTGTCTTCTTCATGGACTCGTTCTTCTTCCTTGCGGGATCTCAGGCAAGATGACCATACCCTCGAAATCACTTCTATCTTGGCTTGCTAGATGCTCGCTCTTTTGCTATGCCTATGCTACGATACCTACCACTTGCTATATCATGCCTCCCATATTGCCATGAGCCTCTAACCCACCTTGTCATAGCAAACCGTTGTTTGGCTATGTTACCGCTTTGCTCAGCCCCTCTTATAGTGTTGGTAGTTGCAGGTGAAGATTGGAGTTTGTTCCTTGTTGGAACATGATTATTGTTGGGATATTACAATATCTCTTATTTAATTAACGCATCTATATACTTGGTAAAGGGTGGAAGGCTCGGCCTTATGCCTGGTGTTTTGTTCCACTCTTGCCGCCCTAGTTTCCGTCATACCGGTGTTATGTTCCTTGATTTTGCGTTCCTTACACGGTTGGGTTATAATTGGAACCCCTTGACAGTTCGCCTTGAATAAAACTCCTCCAGCAAGGCCAAACCTTGGTTTTACCATTCACCACCTAGCCTCTTTTTCCCTTGGGTCGGCCAGCCCAAGGGTCATCTTTATTTAAACCCCCGGGCTAGTGCTTCTCTAAGTGTTGGTCCAACCCAAAGCACCGTGCGGGGCCATCCCTTGGCAACTTGGGTTACGTTGGCTCCCGTACGCTTAGCTTATCTGGTGTGCCCTGAGAACGAGATATGTGAAGCTCCTATCAGGATTTGTCGGCACAGTAGGTGGTCTTGCTGGACTTGTTCTACCATTGTCGAGATGTCTTGTAACCGGGATTCCGAGTCTGATCGGATTGTCTTGGGAGAAGGAATTTCCTTCGTTGACCGTGAGAGCTTGTGATGGGCTAAGTTGGGACACCCCTGCAGGGTTTTGAACTTTCGAAAGCCGTGCCCGCGGTTACGGGCTGATGGGAATTTGTTAATGTCCGGTTGTAGAAAACCTGAAACCTTAACTTAATTATAATGGATCAACCCCGTGTGTAGCCGTGATGGTCTCTTTCCGGCGGAGTCCGGGAAGTGAACACGGTGTTGGAGTTATGCTTGAACGTAAGTAGTCTAGGATCACTTCTTGATCATAGATTCTCGAACGCGCTTTGCCTTCTCTTCTCACTCTCTTTTGCGTATGTTAGCCACCATATATGCAAGTGCTTGCTGCAGCTCCACCTCATACCTTTTACCCCTACCTATAAGCTTAAATAGTCTTGATCGCGAGGGTGTGAGATTGCTGAGTCCCCGTGACTCACAGATTACTTCCAAAACCAGTTGCAGGTGCCGATGTTACCCATGCAGGTGATGCAACCGAGCTCAAGGAGGAGCTCGATGAAGGTCGTGTTCGTTATATTTGTTCCGTTTCCAGTCGATCAGTAGTGGAGCCCAGTTGGGGCGATTAGGGACTTTGTTGCTTTTGGGGTTGTCTTTATTTTGGTTCCGTAGTTGGACCTTGATTGTCTCTAGATGATTGTAATGTTATATTTATGCATTCTGTGATGTGGCGATTGTAAGCCAACTATGTACCTCTTTTCTTATTCATTACATGGGTTGTGTGAAGATTACCCCACTTGCGACATTGCTTATAATGCAGTTATGCTTCTAAGTCGTGCTTCGACACGTGGGAGATATAGCCGCATCGTGGGCGTTACAAGTTGGTAATCAGAGCCTTCCCCGACTTTAGGAGCCCCCTGCTTGATCGAATCACTGGCGTTGTTGTGTCTAGAAAAATATTTTGAGTCCTTTAGGATTATATATTGGAGAGTAGGATTCTTTTTACTCCTTATTCCCTTCGTCGCTCTGGTGAGGCATCCTGACGTAGAGTTTTGACTCTTCTCTCCTTAAATTTCAGTAAAAAAAATTTAGGATCACGCGGGTATCTTGGAATCGTTCCGATGGTTTTGTGACGAGAACATTGTTCTTGGTGCCTCCTGACATTTAGGGGTTGTGGCAGTGTCCCGGGGAGTTGAGCTCCGAGGTGTTGTCGTCACAATTTTATCGTTGCAGTTCTGGAATACCTGAGTTTCGCCGACATCGAATATCTCTTTTATGCAGTAGTTGGTGAGATAACCTCGATGCCACCCAGTACTGGGGCGGGAGTTCGGGAGTATTGCCATAACTCGTATAACAGATGCTTTTCGTAGGTCGAGGTAAATGATTTCCGAAGGTTTCTTGGTTATGTGTTGAAGGATGGATACAACTGGATGTAGGATTTGTTAGTTTTGGGTGAGATATTATGCTTCCCCTGTATCCCCAACACCTGTTTGCATAACCGGAAAGTTTCGAGAGTTTATAAGTGGGAATTCAAGTAGCTATTAGGATATCTTTCCGACAGATGTATGATATGAAATTGGGGTTCGACGTTTGGTGGTCCGCCTATCCACGGTTGGTTTTACAGTGTCTCGTTGTGTCTTAAAGAGCCCTTGGCTATGCTGACTCGGGGACGCTTCGTATGTCATGTGCACTGCCTTGTACATGATGGTGTTGTACGATCGAGCCCGTGTAGGCCCCACCATGAAAACTTCGGACGAAATCTCTATCATATGTTTGTTCCGGCTTATTCTGCAAGCCAATCCTTTGTTTTGTTTTCAGTTGTGGTATTCGAGTTGCTTCGAAGTCAAATGTTGATTCCATACCTTTCCTAAGTGGTGTTCTCATATTTCTATGTGAATACTAATCCTTCTTGGTCATCGAGATTGTGTTGTCAATCCTTTTCAACCGGTGTGTTTCTCTTCAAGTGGATCCGATCATTTCAACATCAGCAAGATCAATTATCATTTCTTCTCAACGGTGTTTGTTTCATCCGTCCCAAGTTGCCTTTGTTTTTCCCACCCTCCCAACCCTTTTTCTTCAAGGACTCGGATTTCTTAATTCGTTATCCATTTTATGGATGTGAAGTCTCCATTCTTTTCAATCAACGTTCTTCCCCGGTGGTTCTCTTGAAGATGTTCTACTAGTTCATCATTCTTCGTTCTTTTTCTTCTCCAGTGGTTTTAATTCAAGCTTTTGGTGTTGATCATATCCCTTTTTCCTTGTTTCAAATGCTTTCTCATGCCGGTGCACCTCTCAACTATCCTCTTCTCGCTATTCATTTGTTCCGGAGTGCTGAAGACATCTCGAAGAGTGTTTCCACTTGTATTCGTTCAAGCTCTTTCGAGATTGTTATCTTATTCAAGCCATTTAATTCAACCAGCGCAATCTTTCTTTTAAATCATTTCAACGGTGTATCTTTTGAGTGGGCCCTAACCCATAGGTCTTTTCCCAGGATCTTACCTGACTCTTCGAATTTTCCCGGAGTTACTCTCAAATTCTTTTCGAAGTTTGACGTAAGAATGAGTTATCATCAGTCAAACGTCTTTCACCAAGGTCTTCCAAATTCTTCACCATTGGCTCAACCTTTAAATTTGTCATCCTGGAGTATCTCAACAATTCATGGTGGTGTTTCTCATCGTCATTCTCAACATTTGAAGACCGAAGAAGAGTTTTTCCTCCATATCTTGCTCCATTCTCTTCAAGATTCATGGTGCTAGCCTTATGACATCCTCTCATAATTGTTTTGATTGTGAGAATTCTTTTCACCCATCCGGAGCATTTCATGATTTGTTTTCCTTTTCTTTCCTCTGAAGGCCATCTTTTCAAATATTATTCATTCCAGTTTTCATCTCTCGTTCTTCAATCTTACTGGTGCATCATTCAAATATTCTCTAATAAGTTCGCGATCTATTCGTCCTCATGTATCAAATCCCCTCAAGTATCGTCATTCGTTTTTCCAATTCTTTCCGGTGATTTGTGTCTTTGCCACTTTCATTTTTAATTCTTACGGTGGTTCGTTCAAGATTTCTCTTCCTTCTTTATCATATCAATTCATTCATTGTTTCGATTCTACCGGTGGATCGTTGAAGACCTTCTCAAGTTGGCGCTATATCTATCTTAATCCTTTTTCAATGAGAATAAGTAGTATGCCAAATCTGTTGTTTGTCATCAATCTAATTGGTGAAGGATAACCATAATGTAATTCTTATTCTTGTTTCATCGAGTAAATTCAATTCCTTACTCCGGAGGCTCATCAAATTCTCAGTTTCGCTTGATTCCTCTTTCTTTTCCAAGAGTTCCAAGCTTTCGTAATTATATCACCACGGAGATTCATCTAAATCATTACAAGGATTCACCTTGTGTTTTCAACTTCTCCTTCCTTTCATTTGATCATTCCTTTATTACCGGCGTTTTTCATGGAGGTTCTACATGATGGTTCATAAAGGATTTAATTCCTTCTCAAAGTGTTCATCAAGATTCTTTTCAGAGGAGCTCAAGGAGGTGGCATTATGTCATTATTGATATTTTCCATTCGTGTTTCATGGATCACAAGGTTTTCAAGAGTGACATATCCAAATCCATCATTTTCTCTTTGCTCAAGACATCCTTTCCAATCCATTAACCTCTTCGTTGTGGTTATGTTGTGTCATTTATCACCTAAAGTCTTCCCTGTCGGCGTTCTGGGAACGGGGGTCCCCAGACTTGCCTGCCTGCGGCCTGCGGCGTGGATCAAAGGGGGGCCCAGCACGGCCCGTCTTCATCAACACAGACCCAAGACCCTCGCGAGGGGCCAAGCCTCGTGGGGCGGACGACACGGAGCTTCCTCAGGCACGGCCTCATCAGGCTCGCTCGCGAGGAGGCGGAGAGATCAAGGCGGGGTACCTCACGAGGTGCCCGTGACGCAAGCCATGACGACCAAAGGTGCCAGGCGGGCGCCAGCCGCGCAGTGTCCTCCTTTCCTCTTTGGTGCAAAGGGAGCAAGCGCAGGCAAGAGCATCAAGCAATGGCACCCGTTTCAGTGCAATGAGACCAAGACCAGTCCAACGGCAGGGAGGAAGTCATTGTGGAGCCCCAGCCAGCGTCACCACCAGAGCCTTTGGCAGGCGAGGACCAACTTTAGTAAGGATAAGTGTACCAGATGTTCCCCTTCAAAGTGGCCAATTGTTGGCACCCTTCCCGCTCAATATTTGGGAAGAGGCCCAGGGCCATTGCCTATAAATAGGACTAGCCACCCACAGGGTAAAAAAGATCGGATCGCAATCGAGAAGAGAGAGAGAGAGAGAAGGGTGACTGAACTCCTCCTAGCAGTTCGTCGCTCCAGCCAAGAACAGACCCTCACGAGGCTGTTCTTCCTTGTATTGCTCATCATCATCAGCCCAAGAGGCAATCCACCACACCACACACTGGAGTAGGGTATTACACCACAACGGTGGCCCGAACCAGTATAAACCCTGTGTCTCTTGTGCTGTTCTTTCCGTAGCTTAGATCTTAGCGAGGCGGAGGGGTGCAGGTAGGTAGAAGGCAAAATCTCCGCGCGCACCCCAGTGTTCGAACCTCAAGGGTCTGCCGGAACCCGAAATCCGACATTTGGCGCGCCAGGTAGGGGTGCGCCAGAATTCGTCTTCCACCACCCCATTCTCCTCCGACCATCGCGTCCATGTCTGACGCTCGTCGGGCCTGCGCCGGGCGCCGGGCCGCTCTTGCCTCCCGCGTCGCCCAGACGGCTCCTGTCGGCGGGCGTCCTCGCCGTTCCCCGTCACCTACCGTCAATGCCGCTACCGGCCCGACGGGGGATGAGCAGCAAGCATCGTCTCAGCATCCGTCCGTGTGGCAAGACGGCCGCACCGCTACTCCCTCGCTCACCCCAGTTGGTTCTTCGTCCCGCGCGCTCCGCGCACCCATGGAGGCTCGAGCTGCGCTCATCGCGGCAAATGAGCTCCTGCGTTACCGTCCCGTTGACGACGTCTACGAAGAATGGCTCGACCACGTCGCCGAGCTCGTCCGCGCCGCAGGGGGCTCTCCTGCGCCGTCCGTTCCGCTACACCGCACCCCGCCCCGCGCGGGTGACGAAGCTCCGGGGGCGCCCCAGCCGCCTCCTCATCAAGAAGGCGCCATGGCTCCAAGGCGCGTGGCCCCTGGGTGGAACCCGCTCCGTCAGGTGCCAGCGCGGCAAGAGCAGAGCTGCCAAGAAGTCCCTCGCCCGCAAGAAGCTGCCCGGGCGCTCCCTACTCCAGCACGCCACGACCATGCTCCTGCTCCCGCACGTCAAGACCCCTCGTTGCTCCCAGCTGCAGCGCGTGGGGACATGCAAGACCAAGCTCTCCGTCACCCAAGGCCTCTCGTGGCCATAGCAGGCTGCCGTGCCTTCACCACCGAGCTATGCAGCATCGCGTGACCCGGCAAGTTCAAGCCAGACCTGCCTCCTCGTTACGACGGCACAACCGACCCTGCGGAGTTCCTCCAGCTCTATGAGCTGGGCATCGAAGCTGCCAATGGAGACGAGAAGGTCATGGCGAACTGGTTTCCCATGGTGCTCAAGGACGGGGCCCGCACCTGGCTCTTGAACCTGGCTCCAGGCATGATCTCCTCCTGGGACGAGATGCGCACCCGCTTCATCGCCAACTTCCAAGGTACTCGCGACCGGCCACCCGCCGTGAGCGACATGCGCCGCATCAAGCAACAACCCGGAGAGACCCTGCAGAAGTACATCCAGTGCTTCAACAACACACGCCTCAAGATTCCCAAGGTGACCGAGGAGGCCATCATCTCAGCCTTCTCCGACGGCGTGCGCGATGTCAAGATGAAGGAGGAGCTGGCGATGCATGAAGACCTGTGCACTTCCATGGAGTTGTTCAACTTGGCAACCAAGTGCGCCAGGGCTGAAGAAGGGCGTATCTCCCTCCTCCAGCTGCCTGCCGCAGACCCAGAAGAGAAGAAGCCCAAGGCCAAGGATGTGAAGCGCAAGGGGGCTGCCGTGCTCGCGGCAGAACCAGACACCAAGCGGGGCAGAGATAAGCCCGAATCTTCCAAGGGCAGTCGGTACTGTGTGTACCACGACATCCACACCCACAACACCAACGAATGTCAAGAGCTCCGAGCCATGCGAGAAGGAAGGATCGGCCGTCGCCCCGACCGCGGTGATCGGGGCTACGGTCGAGGAGGAGGAAGGAACGCAGGACGCTGGGAAGACCGCTGCCCGCGCCAAGGGTGGCGCGATCGACCTCGCGAGGATCGCTGGCAAGACCCTCCTCGCGAGGGAGACTGGAGGGATCAGCCTCGCGAGGATCGCCCGCAAGGCAACGCAGGCCTCCCTCTGCTGCCACCGCAGCCAAGGATAAACGAGGACCGCCATCAGGACGAGGGGGCTGGGGGCTTCCAGGAGCCGCACGCGATCGCCTGCATCCTGGGCGGGGCTCAAGCCCCAGCCTCTCAACACATCTTCAAGTAGTTCACCCGCGAAGTGAATGCAGTCCTCCCCAAGCTCGAAGCCACGCGCCCTCTCAGGTGGTCGGCGTGCGCCATCACGTTTAGCTCAGCAGATCAGCTCAAGTGTGCGGCCACAGCCGGAGTCCTCCCGATGCTTTGTTCCCCAATCATCAGCAACGTGGTGGTCACCAGGACCCTCATCGATGGCGGGGCAGGGCTCAACGTCCTGTCCGTGGAAACATTCAACAATCTCCAAGTGCCCTACAACCAGCTTCAGCCAACCAAGCGTTTCTCCGGAGTCACCGACGGCTCCACGGTCCCGATTGGGCAGGTCCGCCTCCCTGTCACCTTCGGGGCACGCGACAACTACCGCACCGAGCTCATCGACTTCGACATCGCCAACATTCTCCTGCCGTACAACGCCATCCTTGGGTACCCAGCACTGGCCATGTTCATGGCCGTAACTCACCACGGCTACAACGTCCTCAAGATGCCAGGAAGTGGCGGAGTCATCACGGTGCCCTGTGAAGAGAAGGACGCGGTGTGTTCCCTGGAACGAGCCTTTCAGGCCGCATCACTGGAAGACCCGGGTCGCGGAAGCAGGAGGCTTCCCGAGACCGCCCCCAAGAATAAGAAGACATCGTCCGGCCCGGCCCCTCAGGGCCCGCGCCTGCCCAGGGGGAACCTCCTTCCATCGCATAGGAAAGCGCGCCTAGTGCCCTCCTCAGGCAGGGCTCGGGGGCTCTCCCCTGGAGGGCCACCGACCTGGCTAAGGTCACGAGGGAGGCGCTTGGGCACCACATGGAGGCATGTTTCGAAGCATGTTTCCCTCAAAAAGGAGTAAGGCAAGGAGAGCCAGACCCTCAGGAGTTCATCAGCAAGGCCATTCAGGAGCTACAGGAGTCAAGAGTCATGAAAGGCAGCCGCCGCCTACCAGTTGTGGCTCCCCATCCAGGCGAGGATGGTGGGCTGCGTGTCTGCATCGACATACCAGGGCTCAATCGAGTCGCCTCTCTGGAGTGCCTCTGGCCCTCGCGAGTGGGGCGCTGCGAAGGTCCACCCCACAGCTATGTTCGCATGCCTTACGGCTTACCGAACGCGGCTGCCATGTACCAGCGCCTCATGAGGGGTATCATGGAGGCTCAAGAGGCCAGGCGTTCCGCAGCCCTGGCGGAGATGGAGATGGTCCGCGAGGAGCCACCAGCGCCTCTGGAGCCTCCCGAGGCCCCTGGGCCTGGGGGCTCGTGAGGATCGGCTTCCGCAGCCCACCGTCTGCTACACCAACACTCCTTCGTCCTCAACATCATCAGGTGACATCTTTCAAGTCTCATTTCCAGCTGGGAGCGCCCCCCAGGGCTGCATTATTCCCAGGCCGCGTGGGTCCGTCCCTGCGGCATGTATCCCTTTTATTTCATGTTGTTAGCTTACCTTGTTGGGGGCTCCCCTCGGGCTGCATCATCCCCCAAGTCACTCGGGCCAGACCCAGCGGCATGTATCCCTTTTGCGTTTATTTCCGGCTATGCGTTCGACCCACCATGCTTGATTATTTGATGCCTGTCCATGGCACCTCTTCTTCTCCATGCCAACCACTTGCACGTTAAAGGGGGGGTACCTGAGCATCGCGACTTAGGGCTCTTACTGGCTCTCCAGCCCTCACCCTCTGGCCTTGTCCACGGCATCGCGAGCTGGCATACCAGCGACGGCTGAGACCAACTCGAGGGCCGAGACCCGAGGACGTAGAGTGCCGGCATCTAACCAAATTTGCAGGGACACATCACAAGATAAGGCCCAGTGCCAGGCGCAACCCGCCTAGAGGTAGGGCCCCGTGAGTCCCGCGCTTGCTCACAGGTGCCCAGACACACCTCGCCATGCCCTACCGTGCCAGCCACGTGTCAGGGCGGGGCTGTATATGCCCTGGGGGCTCCTCCCGGAGGGGAGCCCCCTCCCACGTACCAGTGGAAGCACCATGCTCCGTGGTGGCTGACGACACTGCCGAGGAGCGGCTATGCCCGTACACATATGGAAGCACTATGCTCCGCGCTGGTGATAAACAACTGAGGGCGGCCCCCGGGCCGCATCAACCTCAGGGAGCCCAGAGCTTAGTGTCTAGCCTCATCATAACGCCTCCCCTCGGGAGTGCCGCGTGAGGGGGCTGGGCACGGGGGCTGCGCTTGGGTCATGCCCAGACGCACGCCACCCAGCCAGGACCCCCCGGGCCTGGTTCATCGCGCGTCTCTCCCCGAGCGGAGCCAAGGTACGAAGGCCATTTGAGCGTCAAGGGGGACTCCTGAGCATCGCGACTCAGGAGCCTAAATGGTCACGTAGCCCCTCACTCCTTAGTTCCGAAAGACTAACGACGGTTGAGGTATGTGCACGGCAGGGCTCTGCAGACGTAGAACGGTAGATCCACCCACATCACACCTCCCTACTTGTTGTTCGTGCGCCAAGGGGGACTCCTGAGCATCGCGACTCAGGAGCCTAACTTGTCACGTAGCCCCTCACTCCTTGGTCCCGTCCTGGTTTCCGGTCGGGGCTAACGGCGGCTGAGGTATGCGCGGGGCCGGGCTCTGCCGGCGTAGAACATAAGCAAGTAGGAAGGAAAAGCGTAAATTTCAACGAATTCAAAAGCAAATATTACAGTCCACACTGTTATCTCAATGCCAAATGCAAGTTTAAACGCCTCCCCGAGGCATGATACATGTGCAGGAATTAAAGGCAGGACAAGAGCCACAACGGAGTTACTTGTCGGTGGTGGAGCAGCGCGGAGTGGGTTTGCCTCATGGAGCAGCGGGGTCGGCAGCGCCTTGCTTCGGCTTGGTGCTGAAGGACCGGAACTTCCCCAGCAGAGCCTCCGCGTGACCCTTCACAGCCTCGGCAGCGGCAGCGGCACGCTCGCCGCTTACTGTCTCCAGCAGGCTGTCGAGGTCGACGCCGGGATCAGGAAGGTAGATGTGGGTGAGGACCCGCATCAGCGCTGCAAAAGACAGGACACGCGCCTCGGCCTCGACCGTGGGGCCAAGGCCAAGGGCGACATCTTCAAGAGCGCGAACTAGGAAGGGAAGCAGCTTGGCGGGGCCGTCCTCGGCGCCAGCCAGCGGGCTCTCCAGGCCGCTGTCGTAAAGCATCCTCAGCGAGGAGCGAGCCTTCGCCTCCATCTCCGCGAAGGCCACGCGGTCCTCGGCAAGAACATGGGCCTTGTCGTCTAGCTCGACCTTCCTCGCCCCCAACTGCTGCTCCAGCGCGCCTAGGCGGTCACGGCGCCTCCAGAGCTTGACCTCCCTCTCCTTGACGGCCACCTCGCGAGCCTTCACGCCTTCTTCCTGCTCTTGGCGAAGGCGGGCTTCTTTCGTGAGCTGGTCCCGCAGGCCTTGAGCTCGTCCTCCAGCACCTTGCAGCAACCACGGACGTCGACCACCTCCCCCAGGGCTGTGTCACGAGCAGCCATTGCCTCAAGGACGGCCTGCCTCTCCTCATCGCAAGCCGTCGAGGCCTGGACCAGCGCCGCCCGAATCGAAGCGTCGGAGCGAATCCATCCTGAAGCCAGCTCCAAGCGCCCGGCCACCAAGTGAGGGTCGGCGCCAAGAAGATCCTGCCGTAGCCGGTCCAGCTCAACAGCAGCATGATCCAGGACGGCATGAGGAGTCGGAGAGACAACAGTCGGTGGAGTAGGAGGAGAAGGCGGCAACGCGACCACAGCATCCTGAGGCGGAACTTGCTGCGCCCCAACGGCTGAAGTGGCGGCAGCAGGCAAAGGCACCTCGGGAGTCACTTGGGCCATGGGAGCTGAGCTCGCCCCAGCCGGCTCAGCCAGGCCTCGCGAGTACGACCGGGTAGGAGAAGCCCGTGCATCGCAGTCACCTTCCTTCGCGGGCAGAGGCGCTGCCACGGATGGAACCTCAGGAGCTTCCTTCAGCTTCTTTGCTGCGGCACCAGCCTATCCAAGAGATGCGGACGTCAAGCCTCAGAAGCAGAACAAGAAATAAAGACAAGAATCAAGCGCTTACGGGTCGTCGCTAGTGATCTCAAGCGGCCTCCAGCCAAATTTGAAGCCCGAAAGCCGGCTGGAAGGGTCAACCTCAGGAAGCTTGGAAGCGGAAGGCGCGTCAGCGGTCCGCCTCGGGGCCGGGACAGACCCGCGGGAGATCAGCCCGGTCCTGTCCTTCTTCAGGATCGGGGGCAAGCTCCCGCCGTCCTGCTCGTCATCATCCTCGTCGTCATCGCTCGGAGAGAGGCGGAGAATGCGGGACTTGCACCGGGGGAGGGGAGCCCTCGACTCTCCGTCAGTCGCCTCGGAGTCAGGCCCTTTTTCCCGCTCCCCTCCTTCCTCGTCTTCACTGGAGTCGTCGGAGGACACGTCCACCGATTCCTGGGGAGTTTCCATGGGCACGGGCCCGTCCCCGTTGAAGACGGGCATGGACTCCACTACCTGCTCCCAGTCGTCGCGGAGGAACAAGGGCGTAGGAGCGCCCTCCAACCTCGCCACATCGCCCCCGATCAGAGATTGGAGGACCGCAGCCAGATCTTCGTCGGCCAAGGCCGCGGGGCTCGGATGGGGCCTCCACATCGGAAGTGAGTACTGCCGAAGCGGAGCCAGCTGGTGCTCCAGGAATTCCCTCAGCAGCGACATGCCGGTCAGCTTCGCTGCCGCCATGTTGGCCGGCCTCAGGTTCGCGTCCATCTTCTCCAACACCAGCTTCACGCGGGGATCCGCGATCTCCGCTCGACCCCAATCGCTGGAGCTCGTGGGTTGCTCCGTGGACAAGATCAGCCGAGGGTGGATGCGCCCAGCATCTGCCAAGACCCACTTGCTCCTGAAGCCCTCAATCCTTTTCCCGGGGTTCGAAATGGCAATGGCGCCACCGTACGCGATGAAGCTCGCGCACACGGAAGCAGGACCGCGAGAGGTCCGGAGGTAGAAGCAGTGGCGTAGCAAGGCCACTAAGGGCTGCACCACTACGTGAGCCTCGCAGTAATAGGCGAAGATTGCCAGGAGAAGGACGGAGTTGGGGTGGAGATGCAGAGCCTGTAGCTTATAATGGCGGAGGACAGAGAAGAAGAACTCGGAGAAGGGAGGCACCAGGCCAGCAGCAATGGCGCTTACAAAGAACGGATATAAGGTGCTCCCTTGGCCCTCAGGGGTGGCGGAGCTGGCCTTGAACACCTTCCCCCCGTCAATGCCCTGCGCCGCCGCCATCCGGCGCAACCGGGCGAGGCTCGCCTCCAACACGTTCGGCGAGTCCAGGGTAGACGAGTACCAAGCTCCGACCGGGGACTGACGAGGCGCCATGGCTTCCTAGGTCACGCGGTCGGAGTAGATCTGGAAATTTTGGAGGAAGGAAGGAGAGGCGCAAGAAAGGGGATCTGAGCAGCAACCGGAGAAAGCAAAAAGCAAAGGCTAGGCAGATGCCGCTCCTTTATCAACTCGCACGGTTGCTGAGGCGCTCACGTCCAATCAACCGCCACGCGGCGCCCAAGGCCGCAGGCTGTTAGGGCCTATGGCGCTTCACTCTTGCCCTTTCGCCTCCCTGCACGGCCTAGTCCGGGCGCGCCTTGGGCCCGGGGGCTCCTGTCGGTGTTCTGGGAACGGGGGTCCCCAGACTTGCCTGCCTGCGGCCTGCGGCATGGATCAAAGGGGGGCCCAGCACGGCCCGTCTTCATCAACACAGACCCAAGACCCTCGCGAGCGGCCAAGCCTCGCGGGGAGGACGACACGGAGCTTCCTCAGGCACGCCCTCATCAGGCTGGCTCGTGAGGAGGCGGAGAGATCAAGGCGTGACCAAAGGCGCCAGGCGGGCGCCAGCCGCGTAGTGTCCTCCTTTCCTCTTTGGTGCAAAGGGAGCAAGCGCAGGCGAGAGCATCAAGCAAAGGCACCCGTTTCGGTGCATAGAGACCAAGACCAGTCCAACGGCAGGGAGGAAGTCATTGTGGAGCCCCAGCCAGCGTCACCACCAGAGCCTTTGGCAGGCGAGGACCAACTTTAGTCAGGATAAGTGTACCAGATGTTCCCCTTCAAAGTGGCCAATAGTTGGCGCCCTTCCCGCTCAATATTTGGGAAGAGGCCCAGGGCCTTTGCCTGTAAATAGGATTAGCCACCCACAGGGTACAAAAGATCGGATCACAATCGAGAAGAGAGAGATAGAGAAGGGTGACTGAACTCCTCCTAGCAGTTCGTCGCCCCAGCCAAGAACAGACCCTCGCGAGGCTGTTCTTCCATGTATTATTCATCATCATCAGCCCAAGAGGCAATCCACCACACCACACACTGGAGTAGGGTATTACACCACAACGGTGGCCCAAACCAGTATAAACCCTGTGTCTCTTGTGTTGTTCTTTCCATAGCTTAGATCTTAGCGAGGTGGAGTGGTGCAGGTAGGTAGAAGGCGAAATCTCCGCGCGCACCCCAGTGTTCAAACCTCAAGGGTCTGCCGGAACCCGAAATCCGACATTCCCTAAGGATTGTTGCTAATTATGGTGCTTATAAATGATCCAAGTTTTTCATTCATCCTCCCGGTGAAACAAGTTTCTCGTATTGTTCATATCAATCCAATCTATTGTTTTTCATTAGTGCCAGAATTTCACCTCATAGTTTTGAGATGTTTTCTATAAGTCCACTACAACCTTGTTCTTTCGTTGTTGGTTTTCCAACAACTCCGTTCGAACCTTCTCCTAAAGATGCTTTTGCAAGCTCATTTAAGGTAGAAGATGTTGTTTTCTCCTCCATTCATTCCATCCCATTTCTCTATTTTCTTCCGGAGGCATTGTGTTATTGCTCTCGTCAACCCTTCTTCTTGTTCTTGTCAGGTCCTTGTTCTTTTCATGCTTATCCATTTAACAGGAGTGTCACGTCCTCTTTTCAAGTATCCTCTCATCTTGTCAAGATCATGTTCAATTCCTTCCATTTCCAACCGGAGTGTTGTCCTATTTGATCTCTATCATTCTGTGTGCTTCTTCTTTCAACCGGAGTGCTTGCATGTGCTTCTTGTTCATTGCAACCTTTATTCTTGTGTCTTTCAACCTACAAGGTTCTAGTATTGATCCTTGTTCCTCTTTTTAACGGAGTGTTTTCTACTTTGTGCATCTTCATTGTTTTCTGTTCTCAAATGGCTAAACCTTTTCAAGGTTCTTTGGTCTCACTCGTTTGTCAAAGAAGCAACTTATATTTACCTCTACTCTTTCTCTTCCGTTTTCCCTCTGATGCCATTCTAGATCTCGGGACGAGATCCTCTCATAGTGGTGGAGTGTTGTAATGCCCCGAGACCGATGTGCCAGGGGTCTTCCAGTTATTCGCTGTCGTTAACATGTCATTTGCTTGCGTGTTGCATCTTTCCATGTCATCATCCGCATTGCATCATCATGTTTTCAAAAACTTGCATCCGTCCCGGTCTCCTCGTTCCGTCCGTTGTCCGTTCTGAGCCCAGACACACTTGCACGCGCCCGCGGCATGTCCGAAATATTATTTTACAAGTGGCTGGAAAATGTTCTCGGATTGGGTTGAAAGTTGGCGTGTGGTCTTATTATAGTGTAGATAGACCTCCTGTCAAGTTTCATCGCATTCGGAGTTCGTTTGATAGCCCAACCGTTAAACTATAGCGGCATTATAGCCGGGCACACGTCGGACATTTTCGGTCTCCGGAAACAGTCGCCGGGTCTCTCTCTTCTCTTCTCTCAGGCCAAGGCTTTCTGCACAGCCCACTGCCTATCGCCAAGCCCAAGCTAACCTCTCTCATCAGCCCGCAGACATCCCCTTGTGCGTGTCAGAAAGTTGTCCCAAACCCGGCTCGGACTGTCGCTACCGTTGTGTCCGGATCGTCCCCGAACATCTACAAAACATCTTCGTTTTCCCTTTTGGACTCCATAGCCTATTTTTTCTAACCGTCCGATTTTGATCGGAGGGTCCTAATAGCCCCTAACCAAATCCAGTGCTATATATATAGACCAATCCCCTAGGCAGGTGTAACGCCCCGAGACCGTTGCGCTAACCAAAACTAATACAGGTCTTTTTCCAAGATCTTACCTGACTCTTCTTATTTTCCCGGAGCTATCCTCAAATTCCTTATCGAAGTTTGATGTAAGAATGATTTATCATCAGTCAAATGTCCTTCTCCAATATCTTTCAAATTCTTCTCATCGTTGGCTAAATCTCTTCGCTTTTGATTCTTCCGGAGTGCCTCTTCAATTATTGGTGGTGTTTCTTGTCGTCATTCTCAGATATTTTGAAGACCGAAGAAGATTTTTACCTCCATATTTTATCCGTTCTCTTAGAGATTCGTCATTCTAGCTTGTTGACACCCTCTCGTAATTGGTTTTGATTGTGAGAATTCTTTTCACCCATCCGGAGCAATGCAAGAGTCTTCTCAGTCTGTTATCCGAAGTCCATCAGTTCAGGATTATTCATTCTCAGCTTTCAGCTCTCTTTCTCTAAATCTTACAGGTGCATCGTTCAAGTGATCTATAATCAATTCGTAATCCCTTCGTTTTCATGTATCTAGTTTGTCTCAAGTACCTTCATTCATTTGCTAATCCTACTGGTGGTTCGTTGAAGACCTTCTCAAGTTTGCGCTATATCTCTCTGAATCCTTGCTATGAGAATAAGTTGTGTGCCAAATCCATTTGCTCGTCATCAATCAAATTGGTGAAGGATACGCATAACATAATTCTTATTCTTGTTTCATCCAAGTGATTAATTCCTTTTTCCGGAGTGGTTCATCATATCATATTCTCAGTTCGAGATGCTTTATCTTTTCTTTCCCGAAGTTCCAAGCTCTAATTATCACGGAGATCCATCTAAATCATTGCAAGGATTCACCTTGTGTTTTCAATTTCTCTTTCTTTTCATTCCTTTTGTTTACCGGAGTTCTTCATCAAGGTGCTACATGATGGTTCATCTATGATTTAATTCATTCTCGAAGTGTTCATCGAGATTCTTTTCTTAGGAGATCAAGCATTTTTCATCTTGTAATCCGGAGTGCAATTCTTCCTTCCGTACCATTGGAGGTGATATTACGTCATTCTTGATAATTTGAGTTCATGTTCCATGATTCACATGTTGTTAACAATGAGATATATTAAATCCATCAATCTCTTCATTCGAGTTAACTTGGGTTATTTTTCACCTAAAGCTTTCCCTAAGGATTTTGTTAATTATGGTGCTTATAAACGACCCTAGTCTTCATTTATCCTCCCGGTGAGATAAGTTTCTCGTCTTCTTGTTCATATCAATCCAATCTTGTTTTTCGTGAGTGGCAGGTTGTCACCTCATAATTTGAGATGTATTCCATAAGACCATATCAAGATTATTCTTTTCGTTGTTGGTTTTCCAACAACTCCGTTCTAGCATTTGTTGTTATCGTGCTCTCTCAAGATCTTGTTTCACTTCGTTCATTCCAGTCCATTCTTACTTTTCTTCCGGAGGCATTGTGATGTTGCTCTTTTCAGTCATCATCTCGAATTATGAAGATCATGCTCTTTTCATGCCTATCATATTTAACCGGAGTGTTGTGACCTTTTGCTCAAGTTCTTTTCGCCTTACCAAGCCTTGCACCTCTTTTCAACCGGAGTGCTGTTTGAGATCTTTCTTACCCCTTGTTCCATTCATTCAATAGTTCCGGATGCAGTGTGTCGTGTTTTCATTCAAGTATCTTCTCATCTTATCAAGTTCTTATTCAATTCTTTTTCTTCTCAACCGGAGTGCTGCCCGAAGTTGTTTCTTCCTTGTTCCCCTTTCTAGCGGAGTGTTTTCAACTTCGTTCATCTCCGTTGTATTCTTTTCTCGAAATGGCTTAACCTTTTCAAGGTTCTTTGGATTCACTCGTTTGTCAAAGAAGCAACTTAGTTTTACCTCTTCTCTCTCTCTCTCTCTTTCGTTTTTCCCTCCGGTGCCATTCTAGATCTCGGGACGAGATCCTCTCATAGTGGTGGAGTGTTGTAACGCCCCGAGACCGTTGCGCCAGGTGTCTTCCGGTGTTTCGCTGTTGTTGCCTTGTCTTTTGCTAACGTGTCGCATCTTGTCATGTCATCATGTGCATTGCATCATCATGTTTTCGAAACTTGCATTAGTCCGGGTTCCCTCAGTTCCGTCCGTTGTCCGTTCTGAGCCCAGACACACTTGCACGCGCCCACGGCATGTCTGAAATAGTATTTTATAAGTGGCCGGAAAATGTTCTCAGAATGGGTTGAAAGTTGGCATGTGGTGTTGTTATGTTGTAGGTAGGCCGTCTGTCAAGTTTCATCGCATTCGGAGTTTGTTTGATAGCCCAACGGATAACTATAGCGACATTATAGTCGGTCTAACATCGGATGTTTTCGGTCTCCGGAAACAGATGCCGGGCCCTCTCTCTCTCTTCTCCCCCTCGCAGTCTCGCCACAGCCCACCTAGTCCATCCTCCTTCCCCTCTTCGCTTCGGAGTTGTCCGAGGCGACCGCACGGTCCGAAACCCTCTCTGCACAGTGCATCGAACCCCTCACGTGCGCGTCCGAAATTGTCCCGGACCCGACCCAGGCAGTCGTTACCGTTGTGTCCGGATCATCCCCAAACGTCTACAAAACATCTCCGTTTTGATTATTAGACTTCCTAACCTATTTTTCTCAACCGCTCGATTTCGATCGAAGGATCCAGATTAGCCCCTAGCTAAACACCCATACGCTATAAATATATAGTCCAACCCTAAATTTGAGGAGAGATGTCCCATCCTCCCAGCCGCCGCCGCCATTCCACCAAATCCCCCTCGGGATCTCCCCTGCTCTTTCCTTCTCTTCCCTGCTCCCTCCTTCCTTCTCTAATCTCCCTCCCTTTTATGTTCATTTTCTTATCTGTCAGGAAACGGACGAAGCTCGCCCTCTGCTTCCATGGCCGCCAGCGACCGGAGCCAACATGGGTGTCCTTCCCGTCCCTGCCGCCAGATCAGGCCGCTCCTCTGCGCCCGAACTGCACCAAGCCGCCGCCTTCTCTGCACAGCTACTCGTCGGAGTGATCCTCGCCGCCGTCCGTTCCACACCCCGGCGTCCGTCCCGTTCCTGGATCTGTCTCCCCGCGCCCAGTTCAGCGTCCCCGCGCCCGTCGTCGCCGGATCCGGTGGGCACAGGCCGGAGTTAGTCCCTGCTCGCGTTGCTGCGCATCTGCTTCCCCGCGCACTCTGCTTCAATGACCGAATGAGCACACCAGCGAGGAGTTTCCCCTCGGCCCCGGTGCCTGCGGCTCCTCCGGGCCTCTCGTCTACTGTAGCCGTGCTCCGACGACCGGAGCCCATGACCAGGCCGGCCCCGTCGCGCCACCTCTCCCTTCCCTTCCTTCATATGGTTCCTTCCTACTCCTCTCACGTTTCGCCCCTCTCTGTGTTTTCCTCGCAGAAGCACCACGCCATGGCCGCGCACTTCGAAGCTTGGCGTCCCCGTCACCGCTGCCTGCCTCGCCTCCTGCCGAGCGCCTCCCTCACCCGCGGCCTCCTCCTCGTCGCCCCATGCCGTCCCGGTCTCTTCCACCGCCGTCCTGCGCTTGGAGCCGCGCCCCTTAGTTCCCTGCGCCTCTGTTTCACGCCGCGCTGCCCCTCTGTTTCTTTCGAGCAGAGAGAGATCGCCACAACCCCGCCGCGTTGACTTCTTGTCGTGAGATCCAGCTGCCAAGTCCCAGCGCGCTTTCAGCCCAGCGCTGAGGCCGAGTGCATCCCCAGCCCATCACCTCCGATGGCCCAAGGCCCAGGGTGAGCGGTCCCCGGCCTTTTCCCTCTGTTGGGTTTCCTATACAGATTCGTCCCAGAGTCTATTTTTTTTGGGCTCTGCGATTTTGTCTTTTATCCTGAGATAACAGTTTTGCAGTATAGCCCCTAAACTTCATGCATATAATAACTCTCAAACCGTGCATCGGTTTAAAATAATTTATATATGAAACTTGCTTAAAATTATGTGTAGATTAATAATATGCCACTTTCTTGCCCTGTTAAAATGTTTTAAATGATGTTTGCATTATTTTGCTCCTATGCCATGTTAAAATGTTTTAGTTCATAACTATTTAACCGTAGCTCGGTTTTAATTAATCTTTATATGTAAATGGTGTAGAATTGTGCCTAGTTTAACATGGTGGCATAACTTTTCATGTTTAACAACTATAAAATATGGTTTAGGGCAGAATAGTACCAAAACCTAAAACATGCACATCAGGAGTTTCCGGACTTGTTGTTTGTTGCTCCGGCCTCATTTAAATTTGCCTAGATAGGTAGTTTTCATTTGCTTCACCCCTTGCCATGTTAATCAACATTTAATATTGTTGGGTACAAAACGAGATCGAACTAAGTAACTCGAATGTGGTGTTTCGGCAATATGCAACGGAGTTGCATATTGAGCTCCACTTAATTTGTAGGATTGTTTGTGCACTTTGCCATGCCATGCCTCATTAAACCGGACATGCATCATACTTGGTTGTGCATCATGCCATGTTTATCTGGTGGTTGTTTACTATGTTCTTTGCTTTCTTTCTTGTGTTGCTTCTTCGGGTTGGTTCCGATAACGTCGTGTTTGTGAGGAACCGTTCGACTACGTCCGTTTGTCTTCTTCATGGACTCGTTCTTCTTCCTCGCGGGATTTCAGAAAAGATGCTTGCTCCTTTCTATGCCTATGCTGCGATACCTACCACTTGCTTATCATGCCTCCCATATTGTTGAACCAAGCCTCTAACCCACCTTGTCCTAGCAAACCGTTGTTTGGCTATCTTACCGCTTTGCTCAGCCCCTCTTATAGCGTTGTTAGTTGCAGGTGAAGATTGAAGTTTGTTCCTTGTTGGAACATGGAGATATTGTTCCTTGTTGGAACAGGTTTACTTGTTGGGATATCACAATATCGCTTATTTAATTAATGCATCTATATACTTGGTAAAGGGTGGAAGGCTCGGCCTTATGCCTGGTGTTTTGTTCCACTCTTGCCGCCCTAGTTTCCGTCATATCGGTGTTATGTTCCCGGATTTTGCGTTCCTTACGCGGTTGGGTTATAATGGGAACCCCTTGACAGTTCGCCTTGAATAAAACTCCTCCAGCAATGCCCAACCTTGGTTTTACCATTTGCCACCTAGCCTTTTCTTTCCCTTGGGTTCTGCAGACTCAAGGGTCATCATTATTTTAATCCCCCCCCGGGCCAGTGCTCCTCTGAGTGTTGGTCCAAACTGTCAGCCGCCTGTGGCCACCAGGGGCAACTCTGGGCTGGCCTACCGGAAGTTTGGACAATCTGAGTGTGCCCTGAGAACGAGATATGTGCAGCTCCTATCGGGATTTGTCGGCACATTCGGGCGGTGTTGCTGGACTTGTTTTACCATTGTCGAGGATGTCTTGTAACCTGGATGCCGCGTCTGATCGGATTGTCTTGGGAGAAGGAATATCCTTCGTTGACCGTGAGAGCTTGTGATGGGCTAAGTTGGGACACCCTTGCAGGGATTTGAACTTTCAAAAGCCGTGCTCGCGATTATGGGCAGATGGGAATTTGTTAATGTCTGATTGTAGAAAACCTGAAGTTGACCTTAATTAAAATACATCAACCGCGTGTGTAGCCGTGATGGTCTCTTCTCGGCGGAGTCCGGAAAGTGAACACGGTGTTGGAGTTATGCTTGACGTAGGTTGTTCTAGGATCACTTCTTGATCATAGTTTCATGATCGTGCTTTGCTTTCTCTTCTCGCTCTCATTTGCGTATGTTTAGCCACCATATATGCTAGTCACTTGCTGAAGCTCCACCTCATACCTTTACCTTACCCATAAGCTTAAATAGTCTTGATCGCGAGGGTGCGAGATTGCTGAGTCCCCATGACTCACAGATACTTCCAAAACCAGCTTGCAGGTGCCGATGAGTCCGTGCAGATGACGCAACCAAGCTCAAGGAGAAGCTCGATGAAGATCTTGTCCTTTGTGTTGTTTCGTTCTAGTTGATCAGTAGTGGATCCCAGTTGGGGTCGATCAGGGACCTTGTCGCTTTTGGGGTTCTTCTTTTATTTTGGTTCCATAGTCGGAGCTTGATTGTATTTGGATGATGTAATGCTTTATTCTTGTAATTGTGTGAAGTGGCGATTGTAAGCCAACTATGTATCTCTTTCCCTTATGTATTACATGGGTTGTGTGAAGATTACCTCACTTGCGACATTGCTTTCAATGCGGTTATGCCTCTAAGTCGTGCTTCGACACGTGGGAGATATAGCCGCCTCGAGGGCGTTACAACAGCAACCCTCAAATCTAGGTTTTTTGTCCCCCCTCAGCCGCCGCCACACTCCACCGAATCCACATCGGGATCCTCCCATTCCTCCTCCCACCAACCAGAGCTCGAGCCTGAGCTCTTTGATTCGAAATCCAGCCAGATCAATCCATTCACCGTCCTACCACCTCGCCTCCTCGTTCCTGTGCCCGCAACAGTCGAGCCCCGTTGACCGCGCCCGAGCCCTGCCTCGTCCTCAACCGTCATCACGTCACCGGCGTCCAAACCACCGGAGTGCAGCCACCCTTCCGACCCCGTCGCCGCTCTTCCCCTGTTTTCTTCTCTCTGCCTTTTCCCTCCCTCCTGTGGTGATCTACCTTCACGTCTCTCGCCTCTCACAGCATTCAGCAAGAACCATGGCCGCCAAGCTTCGGAGCTCCGCCCTCGACCAGGAGCTCCGCCTGACTCCATGGCCGTCATCCGAAACCTCTCCTTCGCCCCGCTACATCTCCGCCTCTAACCCGGCCGGATCGACGCAGTCCTGTAGCCCCGCCAATTCCCTGGAGCCGCCGCGCCTGCTGGTTCCTGCAGCGCCCGAGCTGCTCTTCCTCCCACTGGCCTCCTCTGCGCGCCAAGTCCCTCGCCGTCAGCCTCTGCCTACCCTGCTGCGAGCAGCAGTTCGAGATCGAGCCCGCTCGCCCGCTCGTTGACCTTGCCCATCAACCGCGCCACCACTGGAAGGCTTCGGCCTCACCTGGCGGCCCAGATCCGGCCCAGCCACCTGCCTCATCCAGCCCAGCACCAACCGGGCCAAGTCGAATGTGAGAAGCCCCCCTCCAGCCCCTGTGCATTGTTGGGCTTGTCCCAGATTTCAGCCCAGTAGTGTTTTTTTTCAGTTTGTGCGAATTTAGCTTTTATCCGCAGGATTGCAGTTTTGCAGAACCCCCCCCCCCCAGCATCATGCATTTAATAACTGTTGAACCGTGCATCCAAATTAAACAAACTATATATGTAAAATGCTTAG